>NW_023270305.1:68881970-69032208 GCF_011800145.1 Mirounga leonina
GCTTAACGACTGAGCCACCCAGGCGCCCCAGGATGTGCCCACTTTTTGACACATCCGGGCCTGTGCTTAGCCCCTTCTCCTCCTCCCAGGGTCTGGCCACACTGACCTGGAGAGGCCCCCCAGGCTCATGGCTCCCGGAGCCCCTGACACACAGCCTGCCTTTCCGGCCCCAAGGGCAGCCCTTCCAGGTCCTGCGCATTTCCTTTTCTCCCTACACTTTGTTCTCCAGCCTCAGAGGCCTGTCCCCACCACAGCCCTGCATGCCAACCATTATCTTGCTGGAATCCTGACTCCCTCACCTCCCTCCCGCCCGAAACACACAAACCCCTGAGCAGGCACTGTCCACCTTCAGCCTTCTTGATCCTTGGTTCCTCAACAGCCTGGGAGCCTCCCCAGCTGTTGCCCTGCCCCTCCAGGTGCTTGCCCTAGCTTTGCCCAAAGGTCCTCAGTTCTTAAAGACTTTGCCTCCAGTCCAGGCTGCCATCAGGAGTTTGGATCCTCCCAGCCAGTGACAACTGAATGATTTCCAGCTGAGTGTGCCCGGACCTCTCCAAAGCCACATGTCTGGGTCTGAATTCCCTTCCACACAGGCTCCAGAGTCCCAGCCACCCAGGTCAGCAGACTTATCATAGCCCCAACTGCCTTCCTCCCAGGGCCCCACCCCATCACCGTTCACCCTACTTCCTCTCTCCCCATTCCCATCCATTCTCCATAATGCAGCCTAAGTGATCTCTGAAACACAGCGGGAAACACATCACTACCCACTTAAAATTCTCCCAACTCAACCCTGTGTTCAAGAGGTCTCTCGTGACCCAACTCCGGTTCACATCTTGGCTGCACCTCCTGCTATGTCGACCCCCAACCCCCACTCCCCAGTGCCGAGAATTCCAGTTCTAGTCGGCCACCAGAATATCTGTCATACCCACCTTCACATGTGTGGTCACCCATGACGCCCCCCCCCAAATCTCCTAATTCTCCTAGGTTCAAAGATAAGGATACCTGTGGGGAGCCTTTCCTGACCCCCAGGTTAAATGAGGTGCCAGTATTCCAGGCCCCTCCACAGCCACTTCACAGCATGGGAAATACTAGAAGCCATGAGGATACATGTCCAGGTGAGCAGCGCTGCCCCATCACCTCCACGTATCCAGTGTCTGGCGAGGGCCCGGTAGAGCAAGAATCTCCCAGTGCTGGGTGCCCTGATGAGCTTTACTTGCCCACACCACCGGCGTGGCAGTGCTCAGGCTATACACCTCTGTCAAGGCCACCTGCCTTTTCCCCTTCTCGCCCATGGAACGCTTGAACGGGAGCCAAGAGGCCCCCACACGGGCATGAATTGGGCAGAAGAGAGCAAGGGATTCCCCCTGCATCCCACCCACACCAACCCAAGATTCACGAGCCCCCCTGAACGAGGGTTCTGTATGTGGCAGAGGTCTGGGGCTTTCTGCCTTCCAGATGACCCCCTTTGACCTGACTACCGTTCCCCGTGCTCACTATTAATCAGAGCACACAGGGTGCTCCAGGAGACACGCTGTGATGGAGTGTGCTCGATCCTGATGGGAATGTGCTAAAGTCTTAGAGGACAACCCCCCAAAATTGCTGCCAACCCCACAGAATGAAGACCCCACGATGGACCTCTTCCCACACTCACCGCTTCTCCTGTAGTAAGTAATCCAAGCTATTGACGTAGCTCTCTGAGGCCCCAAAGGTGAACTGGAGAAACAGGACGTGAGAATGGGGGACAGAGAGAAAGACAGATAGAGGGGGGGAGAAGAATAAAATTAATCTAAATTAAGCCCTTTATTTATCTAGTTTATGTTTCTGAATAGGCAATACCCTCACATGATTAAAAACTCCGGAAGTATAAAGGCATGCGGTAAGCTGTCTCCCCGCACCTGCATCCCCAGCCACCCAGGGCCCTCCTCACAGGTGTTCACTCCTCTGTGTGCTTTCGGAGACATTTTATCCACAGACAAGCAAACAGTCATACATCACAGACTCCCCCCCAACCATAACGCATATGGTAGCAAACTATGAACCCTATTCTACCCTTGGCTCTGTTCAATTAATAGTGTGTCTTGAGGGTCATTCCATATCAATACTAAAAAGATAAGTTAAAAAAAAAACACTTTCAGGGTACTCTAATGTAGGACTAGAACATAATGTATTAATTCCCTAGTGGTAGGCATTTAGATTATTGACAATCTTGGGCTATTATAAATAATTAAGACCAGGGATGCCTGGGTGGCTCAGTTGGTTAAGCGTCTGCCTTCGGCTCAGGTCATGATCCTAGGGTCCTGGGATTGAGTCCCACATTGGGCTCCTTGCTCAGCAGGAAGCCTGCTTCTCCCCCTGCTTGTGTGCTGTCTCTCTGACGAATAAATAAGGTCTTAAAAAAAAAAAAAAAGACTTCCCACAAGAAGAAAAAACTTCTACTTAAAAAGGAAACCAAACAAAACAAATAATTAAGCCCTATTCTCAAAATAAATTTCCTGGATCCATGGGCCCCTAAGTGTTCCCAGTCTACCTAGCAAGAGCTGTTTATTCCCACCCAGCTTAAAGTTCATCATTGACGTTTCCATTTAGACATTCCGATCCACTGGACCAGAGTCAGCCCGAGTCTTAGTGCCTGGCCTAACTTAGACCCAGGCACCAAGGTCCCCCTTTCCCCAAGGGGATAACCTCAACCAAGGCACAAAAGCCTTGAAGGCTCCCATGCAGAAGCAGCATCAAATTTGGCACCACCCAAGCCATCTGTTAGCAGAGGTTAGCAGCAGAAATAAGGGGAGAGATGCACCCCAGCCACAAGGGTCCAAGGGCTGGGGAGAGGTGGGGGGTATGCGGTTGAGGAGGGATAGTTAGGGGGAGGCGGCCAATGAAGGGCAGTTGGGGTACGGCCAAGGAAGAGTGGCCAAAAAGGGAGTGGCCAGGGGGTGACTGAGGAGGGGCAGCAAGGAGAGGAGGCTGGGGGCGCCGCTGGCTTACCAAGCTGTGGCTGTCCACCACTGGAGCTGCAGCCTTCTGGCTCGGGCCTGCCATGTTCCAGAACGGCTCCTCCAGTGAGGCCAGACTCCCCTGGGGGTCTGAGTCCTGGGGCTCCTGCTCTAACTCCTCAGGCAGCTGGTGGGCCCATGTCCTCAGGGCCTGTGGCCCTGCCACACCCACCCACCTCGGGGCTCGGGCCCCCCTGCCGGCCGGCGGTACCCTCAGGTTCAGGAACTCAACAGGTGGCGGGCTCCAGTCAGTGGGGAACAGGTCCCTGGCTGCATGCACCTTGGGCTTCTTTGACAATGTAGGAGTTGGAGCTGAGGCAGGACTGCGGCAGCGCCGGGTGGGGTGGAGGAGCCCCTCGTGCAGGGGATGGTCGAAGCAGCTGCCCTTCAGGCTGGGCGACAGGAGGGGCGCCACTTCCGCTTCCTGGGCCCCTATGGATAGGACAGAGTATTGTGGTACCCCCACTCACCCACCACCATCCCGGCCACTGTGCCATGCTGGGTGAGGAGAGGGGACAACTCCAGATTGATGTGGGCAGGGGAATGCGAGGGGAATCCCTCAACCGTGGGTTGTCCGCTCCCTCATGGCCTCAGGCCTCAGAACAGCTCTACCTGTGCAGGTGAGAGACACCTACCTTCGTTCTGAGGAAGGGCTGACGCAGTCTTCTCAGGCCCGGCCATCTGCAAACCGCTGGACTTTCTGTCCTGGAAGGAACTGTCTGTCAGGTGACGTGAGCCGCCAGAAGAAAGCTAAATGCTCTGAAGTTCTAGGTTCCCTATGGAAGAGGGCCTGGGCCCACTGGTGCCCAGGAGGGAAATCCCCCTCCAGCTCTACCTTAAGGACCAAGCACGTGCACCATGAAGACCAAGTTGCTGAGGTGAAAGGGGCTCAATGTGACCTCTCATTTCAAGGATGTGATAGGCAAGTGTATGGACATCAACTTTTTTTTTTTTAAACTTTTATAAAATCAAAACTAGCACAGCTCAACAGAAAAGATGTGTTCTGAGATGACATTCTGCATGTCTCGCTTGCTCGGTGTCACCCCTATAAAGACTGTTTGCTCACAAGGGGTAGGCCAGGGCTCTCTAGTCCCTGTCATTTTCCCAGAATCAGCACAGACCTGGCACACAGTAGGGTTTGATGCATTTCTGTTGAATGAATGAATGATTTAAAGAGATACCCAGGGCTGACCCAAGAAGCTTTCTCCAGCGTTAGGAACTGTCGGTCTACACCTGAGATGGATCATGCCTCACACACAGACATCTCTCATCATTGCAGGCTTAGGATCAGATAAACTGAAACGTACGTGAAAGGCTGATATCTGAATGAGCTACTTTCCAAAGGAAACAACCATTTACAAAAAACACAAACACTAACTCAACAAGTGTTCAAACCCAACCAAAATGGAAGACATTCAAATCAATATGCCTATGAAGTATTCTTTAATCATAATGAAATCATTAAAAAATTAAAAATTTATGATAAATGTTGATATGGCTGTGAGGAAATACATTTCTGCTGGTACTCTAAAATGGCTTATTCTTGGGGCACCTGGGTGGCTCAATCATTAAGCGTCTGCCTTCAGCTCAGGTCATGATCCCAGGGTCCTGGGATCGAGCCCCGCATCGGGCTCCCTGCTCGGCGGAAGCCTACTTCTCCCTCTCCCATTCCCCCTGCTTGTGTTCCTTCTCTCACTGTCTCTGTCAAATAAATAAATAAAATCTTTAAAAAAAAATAAAATGGCTTATTCTTTTTAGAGAGCACGCTATCAATATACAAATAACTGCAAAATGTTCATACCTGGGATTAGGGAATCCCAGAAACCTGTCCCTCCACAAAAGCAATAATTAAGCTAACAAAACCTGTCAGAACCAACATTTACAGAACTCTGAAATTTAACAAGAAAGTAACAACAAGCAGGGAAAGGCTTAATGAAGAAAGAAGCTGCTAAATTTCAGTACAGTTGTGTTCTGGATTTTGAACTTACCCGACTTCATCCCCCACCCCCAGTTAAGAGGCAGCTGGTGGGAGGCTGTGTTCCTGGTGTGGCTTTGCTAGTGACGGAGAGGGTAATATAAACTCTGTTCTCAAAGAATTGTGGTTGTATGTTTTGATCTCTATCCTGGCTCCCTGAGGGATCAACTCAGGGTCTTACCTTTGTTTTCTCTCACTTGGAACTTTCTCAGGGCTGAAGTGGCCTCCTGGGCAGCATTTGCTGAAAGCATTTAAAGGCAAGTCTATCAGCCACAACCACCCGGGGCAAGGGATAACAGGTGAGGCAAGCAGCAGGGCGTCTGAACGGCCTGAAAAGGAAGAGGCTGAGGAAGGAGATACACGGAGGAATAAAGATTTTAAAAACTCCCACATAAACCAGAGTCCAGAAGGCCACATGCATGCCCAGGGCTAATGCATGTTTAGGAAAGACCCCAGAAGATGGTAAATGTTAACCTCTGGCTGATCATTAGGCTCCACATAAGCAGGAAATGAAGGCGAAGGCAGAGTTGCCTAAGAAAGGCCTGCCTAAGCTTTGAGGGAGTACTCCATCACAGAACCAATCTGCAAAGACCAGAAGAGTTTTATTGTGGTGGTGGTGGTGGTGGCATTTAAGGAATTTTCTAACTACTTACCAGTTAACCACTAAGCTTAAGGAACAGTGACTTCAGTGACCACACACAACAAATTAGTAATGTCTTTATAAAAATAGTTTAGAAAAGTCATTAAACAATCAACTACAACTCACAACCAGCAACAGCAATTCATATTGGCGGGGGGGTAGTCCTATTTCCAGGGTTACTGCATTATAATATTCAAGATGAACAATTTTCAACAAAAACTACAAGGCATGCAAAGAAACAACAAAGTATGGTCCATTCATAGACCAAAAAAGAATGAAAGAAACGGTCCCTGAGGAAGCACAGGCATTGGACTTACTAAACAAAAACTTTACATCAACTGTCTCAAATATGCTCTAAGAACCAAAGAAATGGTGAACAAAGAACTAAAAGAAACCAGAAGAGAATGAGGTCTCATCAAACAGGGACTATCAATAAAGATTTTAAAAATTATAAAAAGGAACCAGACAGAAATTCTGGAGTTGAAATACATTGAATTTCTGTCTCACTGGTTTTTAACAGTTTGAGTATGATGTTTTTCATTTCACTAAGCAGAAGGCTTCAACACCAGATGCAGGCTAGCAGAAGAGAGAATCAGTGAACTTTTATAGAGGTTAATTGAGACAGTCAATTCTGAGGCACAAAATGAAAAAAGAATAAGATGAACAGAGCCTCAGAAACCAGTGTGACACCATTAAGTACACCAATATATGCATAATAGGAGTTCCAGGAGTTGAGAGAGAGATGGAGATAGAGATGGCAGGGGTGGAGGGGGACAGAAAGAATACTGCACGTCCAAGAAGCTCAGAAAACTCCAAGTAGGATAAATTCAAGGAAATCCACACCTAAATACATCATACTCAAACTGTTAAAAACCAGTGAGAAAATCTTAAAAGCACGAAGAGAAATGATTTATCACCTACAAGGAAGTCTCAATAAGATTAACAGGTGATTTCTCATCAACCCCAGAGATCAGCAGGCAGTGAGATGAAATATTCAAAGTGCACAAAGAAAAGACTGGGAACCAAGAATGCTGTACCCAGTAAAACTATCCTCCAAAAAATGAGAAGATGAGATATTCCCAGATAAACAAAAACTGAGAAAATTTGTTTCTAACAAATCTGTTCTGCCAGAAATACTAAAGTAAATTCTTTAGGCTGAAGTGAAAGGACATTAGAAAGTAACTTGAATCCATACGAAGAAAAAAGAACAGTGATAAAGGTAACAACATGGATATACTTAAAAGATAGTATAAATGTTGTTTTTACTTGTAACTCTTTTTCTCCTGATTTAAAAGACAACTGTAAAGCAATAATTACAAACCTGTCTTTGATGGGTGCCCAATGTCTAAAGATAAAATTTGTATGACAACAGCAGCACAAAGGAGGGGTGGGAATAGAGCTATATAGGTGTGAAGTTTTGTATCTTATTGAAATTAAGTTGGTATTAATCTGAACTAGACTGTGAACTATGTGATATTTATACATAAATAAAAAAGGCAAGTACTACTATATTTTTGGTTTATAACTCTTTTTCCCCCACGGGATTTAAAAGACAAATGCATAAAACAACAATTATACATCTATGTTAATGAACACACAATGTTCAAAGATGTAATTTGTGACAATAAAAACATAAAGGGGAAGGATAGAATTGTATAGGAGCAGAGTTTTTTTTATACTATTGAAGCTAATTTAAACTAGATTGTTATAAATTTAAAATATAAATTATAATCTCCAGGATAACCACTAATAAAATAACTTGCAAATATAGAGAAAAGGAAATGAAGAAGGAATCAAAACAATACAGTACAAAAAACCCCCAATTAAACACAAAAGAAGGCAGCAATAGAGAAACTAAGGAACAAAAAAGATATAAGGTATATAGGAAACAAAATAGCAAAATGGCAGAAATATTTTCTTATCAGTAACTACTGTAAATGTAAGTGGATTGAACTCTCAAATCAAAAGGTAGATCCTGGCAAAATAGATGAAAAAACATCTGACTATACGCTATCTGCAAGAAACTCACTTTATAAACAGATAGGTTGAAAGTGAAAGGATGGAAAAGATACTCCATGAACACAGAAATCCAAAGAGAGCTGAAATAGCTATCCTAATACCAGACAAAACAGATTTTAAGTCAAAAATTACAATGGGACAAAGAAAGCCATGACATATTGATATAAGACTCATTCACCAAGAAGGCATAATAATTATAAACATTCATGTACCTCAAAAGAGAGCTTTGGCAGAGTTGAAGGGGGAAATAGTTATAAACTGATAGTTGAAGAATTCATTATCATACTTTCAATAATGTAACCAGACAGAAGATCAAAAGAAAACAGAGGACTTCAACAACACCATGAACCAACTAGACATAAAAGGCATCTACAGAACTCTTCACTCTTCACTCTTCACAGAGCAAAGAGTATACATTCTTTGAAAGTACACACAGAATTTTCTTCAGGATAGATCATATGTTAGGCCACAAAACAAGTCTCAATAAGTTTAAGAAGATGGAAATCCTTTATAAAGTATCTTTCCTGATCATAATAGAAACTAGACATAAAAAAAAAAAAGGAAAACTGGGAATTTCACAAATATGTAGAAATAAGACAACAAACTCTTAAACAACCAGATCAAGGAAGAAATCATAAGAGAAATTAAAAAATACTTGGGACACCTGGATGGCTCAGTTCATGATCCCAGAGTCCTGGTATCGAGTCTTGCAGTGGGCTCCTTGCTCAGAGGGGAGCCTGCTTGTTCCTCTGCCTGCTGCTCCCCCTGCTTGTGCTCGGTCTCTCTCTCTGACAAATAAAAAAAATCTTAAAAAAAATACTTAGAGGAAAGTGCAAACAAACACAACATACCAAAACATATGGGATGCAATGAAAGCAGTGCTCCCAGGAAAATTTATAGCTCACAAATGTCCATCAACTACTGAGTGGATAAATAAAATGTAACAAAGCCACAAAATGGAGTATTATTGAGCCTACGTTAAAAAGAGAAATTGAATCAGTAACCTAACTTTATATTGTAAGGAACTAGAAAAAGAAAAGCAAACTAAACTCGAGGCTTGCAAAAGGAAGGAAATAATAAAGATCAGAGGGGAAACAAAAGAAGAAGAGAATAGAAAAAATAATAGTCAACAAAGCCAAAAGTTGGTTCTTTGAAAAGACCAACAAAGTTGACAAACCAAACTAGACTGACCAAGAAAAAGAGGAACTCATATCACTAAAATCAGAAATGAAAGTGCAGACATTACTATCAACCTTAGAAATAAAAATGATTAAAAGGGAGAATACTATGAATAACCGTACACAAACAAATTAGGCAACATAGATGAAATGGATGAATAATACGCTTAGGAATAAATTTAGCAAAGTTTAAACTCTGAAAATGACAGAACATTGTGGAAAGAAATTAAAGAAGACATAAATTAATGGAAAGACATCTTGAATTTATGGATTAGAAGGCTCAAGATCACTAAGACTGTAAAACTCCCTGAAGTGGTCTACAGAATCAATGCATCCCTGTCAAAATCCCAAAGGCCTTTTTTGACAGAAATGGAAAAAGCGATCCTAAAATGCATATAAAATCACAGGGGACCCTGAAACAATTTTGAAAAGGAAAAATAAAGTTGGAGGACTCAAAGTTCCTGATTTCTAAACTTACTACAAAGGCACAGTAATCAAAACAGTGTGGTACTAGCATAAGGGTAGACATATCATGTCTAGGTCATATATCAATGAACTAGAACTGAGATTCCAGAAATAAACACATACATCTATGGTCATTTGATTTTTAACAAAGATGCTAACATCATTTGATGGAGAAAGAAGAGTCCAGCAAAAGTGCTAGGACAACTGGACATCCACATGCAGAAGAATGACGCTGGATCCTTGTCTCACCTGACACCACACACAACAATTAACTCAAAATAAATGGAAAACCTAGGGGCACCTGGGTGGCTCCGTCAGTCGAGTGTCCGACTCTTGGTTTCGGCTCAGGTCATGATCTCGGGGTTGTGGGATCGAGCGCCATGTGGGGGTTCTGTTCTCAGCATGGAGTCTGCTTGAGATTCTTTCCCCTTTCCTCACCCCCCACCCCCGCTCCTCCCCCCATTCATACTCTCTATCTCAAAGAAATAAATAAGTAAAATCTTTTTTAAAAATGGAAAACCTAAATATAAGCATTAAAACTATACAACTCTGAGAAGGAAACACAGGAGTAAATCTTCATGACTCTAGGTTGGGCAATGGTTTCCTAGATATGATACCAACAGCACAGCAACAAAAACAAAAGAATAGATACATCGGATTTCATCAGAATTTAAAGCTTTTGTGCTTCAAAGACTAGGTCAAGAAAATGAAAAGACAATCTACAGAGTGGGACAAAATATTTGCAAATCATATAAATCTGATAAGGGTCTAGTATCCAGAATATATGAAAAACTTACAACTCAACAACAAAAAGACCAAAAAAAACCTGTTAAAGAGTAAGCAAGAGATTTAAATGGGCATTTTCAAAAGAATCTATACAAATGGCCAAGGCACATGAAAAGATGCTCAGTGTCATTGGCCACTTTATTAGGGAAGTGCAAATCAAAACTATAATGAGACGCCACTTCACACCCACTAGGATGGCAATCAACCAACCAGCCAACCAATCAATAACTAGTATTGGTGAGGATCAGAGAAACTGAAGCCCTCACCCACTGCTGGTGTGAATGTAAAATTGTACAGCCACTGTGGAGAAGAGTCTGGCAGTTCCCGAGCAAGTTAAATATAGAGTTACCGTTTGACCAGCAATTCCTAGGTACATACCCAAAAGAAATGAAAATAGGTACTCAGACTAAATCCTTGCATGTGAATGTTCATACAGCCAAAAGGTGGAAACAGTGCAAATGTCCATCAACTACTGAATGGATAAATAAAATGTAAGACAGCCATAAAATGGAGTATTATTGAGCCACAAAAAGGAATGAAGCACTGATACATGCTGTAACAATGGATAAACCTTAAAATCATTATGCTTAGTGAAAGAAGCCAGACACAAAAGGTCTCATATTGCATATGATTCTCTCTATCTGAAATGCCCAGAATAGGAAAATCCATAGAGAGGGAAAGTAGATTAGTGGTTGCCAGGTGCTGAGTGCTGGGGTGTGAGGGGGAGGGGAGGAGTAATGGGGAGCAGCTGTACCAGGGGTACAAGGTCTCCTTTTTGGGTGATGAAGACATTCTGGAACCCGACAGTGCTAACGGTTGCATGACACTGTGAATTTACTAAATGCCCCTGAATTTTAAAATGATTAAATCGTAAATTTTATGCTATGTGTATTTTACCACGAGAAAGGATAAATAGATATATAAATTATCCATGGGGGGAAAAAGTACATGTAAACTAATGTCAAGTAAGTAGAGGACAACACAACTTGGCAGAAATCATGGATTAAAAAGAGAAAAGTACTGGGGCGCCTGGGTGGCTCAGTCGTTAAGCGTCTGCCTTCAGCTCAGGTCATGATCCCAGGGTCCTGGGATCGAGCCCCGCATCAGGCTCCCTGCTCCGCGGGAAGCCTGCTTCTTCCTCTCCCACTCCCTCTGCTTGTGTTCCCTCTCTTGCTGTGTCTCTCTGTCAAATAAATAAATAAAATCTTTAAAAAAAAAAAAGAGAGAAAAGTACTTAGAGATATAGGAAATAACCATATTAAGTAAAGGATTTATGGTTTGTAATTTTTGTACAATGGCTAAAATAATAAAATATTCTAAAGTTGTGCCTATATCAGTACTGAAGGGCAGCATCAGATGCTTCTAGTGGACCAGCAAGATAAGGATGATGCTGAAAATTATCCTCTGCCCTGGTTCTGGCACCTTGTCCTCCTTTGAGCCTTCAGGGAGGTGTTGCCCATGACTGCCCATCCTCCCATTCACCAGTGGAATTTGTTTCTGGTTTTTCTACCTTAAGAAATAACCAGTTTCGGGCATCTGGGTGGCTCAGTCGGTTAAGCGACTGCCTTCGGCTCAGGTCATGATCCCAGGGCCCTGGGATCGAGTCCCACATCGGGCTCCCGGCTCAGCGGGGAGCCTGCTTCTCCCTCTGACCCTCTCTTCTCTCATGCTGTTTCTCTCTTGCTCGCTCTCTAATAAATAAATAAATAAAATCTTAAAAAAAAAAAAAAAAGAAATAACCAGTTTCTTTTCCTTCTACCCCTTTTTCCTTCCAGTCCTTCCTGAACATTGCTTCTGATTCAACCTTCCCAGACCTAGGGCATCAACTCAGTTGTGTAACTTCCTGGCTCAGAAGCCATGGCCAGGCAAAGGTGTATGAGGGTTCTTCAGAGGGTGATGAAAATATTCCCTATCTTAACTGTGGCAGTTGTTACTCAACCTATTACATTTGTCTTATTGTATTAGGGTCCATCCCCAATGACCTCATTTAGCCCTAGTTACCTCTATAAAGGCCTATTTACAAATACAGTCACATTCTGGGGTGGTTAGGACTTCAAAATATGAATTTTAGGGGGTCAACTGAGCCCATAATAGTGTACCTGGTGGCAACAGCCCTGCATTCCATAGAAGGTGGAGGCTGGTGGTGAGGGCCTCTGAAAACATTAAAAATCCTTTGTGTGTATCACAAAGGGTGACACTGAAAGTCCAAGGGCTTTTCCCATGTTCCTGATTTGGACGCCATTTTGTGGCCAACATAGTCATGACATGAGCATGATCACAGAGTCATTAGCTCAAGCACCCAAAACTTGTGTGTGACATTCTACCCAAACTCTCTCTTTTTTTTTTTTTTTTTTAAAGATTTTATTTATTTATTTGAGACAGAGAGAATGAGAGACAGAGAGCATGAGAGGGAGGAGGGTCAGAGGGAGAAGCAGACTCCCTGCCGAGCAGGGAGCCCGATGCGGGACTCGATCCCGGGACTCCAGGATCATGACCTGAGCCGAAGGCAGTCGCTTAACCAACTGAGCCACCCAGGCGCCCTACCCAAACTCTCAATATGTAAGTGGAATCTCAGGTAAAGATTGGCAAAAGAAATTGCTCTTATAACCAGAAGTATCTGAAAAGCTATTTGGTCCATAAATAACAATGCCTGTGGTAGGAAAAGTCTCTGTTCCTAAGGGCGTTAGAAGACTAAGGCCTGGATCCATCAGACTTATAGAGGATGAGAAATATGTAGAGAGAAGGAGTGTAAGCATGGTGATCACACCTCCAGCTTTTTTATGAAAGCATTTTAACAGATAAACTGCAAAGGTGGTCAGTAGCAAAATTTGCAAAATCCTACGGAAGTTAAAGAGCAGTAAAATATTTCTTTGGCTTACTGATCATACAAGGAAAAGGGCTTTGGGAAACAGCCTGGCAGTTCCTCCAATGGTTAAACACACAGGTACCATATGACCCACCAATTCCATTCCTAGGTATAAACAAGAGAGAAATGAAAACATATGTCCACACAAAATCTTATCCATGAATAATGCAGCAGTATTATTCATAATAGCCAAAAAAGGAAAACAACCCAAATGTCCATTGGTTGTTGAGAGGATGAGCAAATGTGATATATCCATATAATGGAGTATTATTCAACTATAAAAAGGAATGAAGTACTGACTCACGCCACAACATGGATGGACCTTGGAAACCTTACACTAAGTGAAAGAAGCCCAACTCATAAAACCACATTCTGTGTGATTCCATCTACATAAAATGTCCAGAACACGCAAATCCAGCAAATTAAGGGCTTGGGAGAGAGGAGGGAAGTTGTGGGGGGCGACAGCTAAGGGATGCAGGGTTTATTTCTGGGGTGATGAAAATGTTCTAAAATTGACTGTAGGGATGGTGGCACAATTCTATCAACTGTACACGTTAAGTGGGTGAATTGTATGGTATGGAGTTATATCTCGATAAAACTGTTTTCTTAAAAAAGAAAGTACAAGGGAAGCAAAACTGAAGGTCCATGCTGCTGCTGCTAATCTTCCAAAGGACAAAGGACTACGGCATCAGGAAGCTGGAAAACCTGCTAAAAGCTGTTCACATTGTTGATGCTAACCAAGAAGCAAGAAGGAAAAGAAAAAAACAAACAAAAAGTATCACTAAAATCTCTCAGTAATATTCTCTGTGATAGTGCCTTTTGAGAATACAAGGTACAGGGATTAAGGCTGCTTTTTTTTTTTTTAAAGATTTTATTGATTTATTTGACACAGAGAGAGAGACAGCGAGAGAGGGAACACAAGCAGGGGGAGTGGGAGAGGGAGAAGCAGGCTTCCCACTGAGCAGGGAGCCCCAGGACCATGACCTGAGCCAAAGGCAGACGCTTAACGACTGAGCCACCCAGGCGCCTCTTAAGGCTGCTTTTTTAAAAAACCCTTTTCTTTGGGGGAACTTAAAGTATACCAAGTCGAGTCTGGAACATTTGCCAAAGACAAGAAAACCGCCCTAACCCAGGCAAACGTTGCAGTGTTGAGAAGTCCATAAAGATGATAAAATATAAAAAGAATCAGAAACTGCTGATGCGTTGAGACCAAGTCCATGCAGTAAAAGCTGCGTGCAACTGGGGAGGGTGGGAGGGAAGGATATTTACTCTTTTTCAATCGGTTTCTTTTCTGAGCACAAGTGCTTTTATGTCCTCCTGAAAATGCAGAACCCACTGAGTGTGGAAACACAACCCCGGTCTTTGTTCCGCTCCGGAGTGGACGGGTTTTGCCATTCCAGTTTTGGCTGTTCCTCAAGATCGTGAAAAGCAGCGCACTCTGGTTTCTGAAAGTTCAGCAGGTCACCACTCCAGATGGAGCACAAGACGGAGGAGCACTTTCAAGCACAAAAGAGGAGTAAATGTGTCATTGCTGCCTGAGGAAACTTACCATTTCTCGGCCCCTCCTCTTCACCCGCACAACACTTCGTGTATTTTTACCACACTGATGACTTGGTCCCTCTTGAGTCACTTAAGTGCACAGACGAAGCCTTGTCTCTGTATCCCAGTGCCCAGCCCAGGGTCCAGCGCAGAATGGATTCTCAGAAAATTAGGTGGTTGATGCTACTATACATGTCTGTGTACTTCAGTCTGCCTGGGCTGCCATAGCAAAATGCAGGCCTACCTCAGAGATATTGCGGGTTCTGTTCCAGACCACTGCAATACAGTGCATATTGCAATAAAGTGAATCCAACGGGTTTTTTGGTTTCCCAGGGCATAAAAAAGTCATGTTTACACTATAGTCTATTCAATGTGCAATAGCAGTGTCTGAAAAAACAACGTACATACTTTGGTTAAAAAATAATTTACTGGGCGCCTGGGTGGCTCAGTTGGTTGGGCGACTGCCTTCGGCTCGGGTCACGATCCTGGAGTCCGGGGATCGAGTCCCGCATCGGGCTCCCTGCTCGGCGGGGAGCCTGCTTCTCCCTCTGACCCTCCCCCCTCTCATGTGCTCTCTCTCATTCTCTCTCAAATAAATAAATAAAATCTTTTAAAAAAAATAATTTACTGCTAAAAACTGGTAACCATCATCTGAGCTTCCAGCAAGTCCACTGTTTTGCTGGTGGAGGGTCTTGCGTTAATGTTGACGGCTGCTGACTGATCAGAGTGGTGGTTGCTGAAGCCTGGAGAGGTTGTGGCAGTTTCTTTTTTTTTTTTTTTTTTAAAGATTTTATTTATTTATTTGAGAGAGAGAGTGAGAGAGAGAAAGAGCACAAGAGGGGGGAGCGGGAGAGGGAGAAGCAGACTCCCTGCTGAGCAGGTAGCCCGACGCCGGGACTCGATCCCGGGACTCCAGGATCATGACCTGAGCCGAAGGCAGTCACTTAACCAACTGAGCCACCCAGGCGCCTGGTTGTGGCAATTTCTTAACATAAGATAACAGCGAAGTCTGCCGCATCAATTGACTCTTCCATTCGTAGGCTATTTCTCTGCAGCACGCAATGCTGTTTCACAGCATTTTATCCAAAGTAGAACTTCTTTCAAAATTGGAGTCAGTCCTCTCAAACCCTACCATTGCTTAGCTGATGGTAATATCCTAAATCCTCTGGGGGCGCCTGGGCGGCTCCGTTGGTTAAGTGGCTGCCTTCGGCTCAGGTCATGATCCCGGGGTCCTGGGATCGAGCCCTGGCGTCGGGCTCCCTGCTCAGTGGGGAGTCTGCTTCTCCCTCTCCCTCTGCCTGCCTCTCTGCCTACTTGTGCTCTCTCTCTATCTCTCTGTCAAATAAATAAATAAAATCTTTAAAAAAAATATTCTAAATCCTCTGTTGATATATATATATTTATTTATTTATTTATTCATGAAAGTCAGAGAGAGAGAGAGAGGCAGAGGCAGAGGGAGAGAAGCAGACTCCCCGCCTAGCAGGGAGCCCGATGCGGGACTCGATCCCAGGACCCTGGAATCATGACCTGAGCCGAAGGCAGACGCTTAACCATCTGAGCCACCCAGGCGCCCCTCTCTGTTGATATTTTTAAAATCTTCACATCGTCTTTGCCAGGAGTAGATGCCACCTTAAGAAACTACTTTCTTTGCTCATCAATAAGAAGGAACTTCTCATCCTTTCAAGTTTTTAAGACTCAAAGTAATCTATCACATCTTCAGGCTCCATTTCTAATTCTGGTTTTCTTGCCATTTCCACCTCATCTGCTGAAGTCCTCAGCCCCTAAAAGTCATCCGTGGGGGTTGGAACTGACTTCTTCCAAGCTCTTGGTAAAGCTGATATTTTGACCTCTTCCCATGCATCATGAATGTTCTTATGGCATGTAGAATGATGGATCCTTTCCAGAAGGTCTTCAATTTACTTTGCCCAGATCCATCAGAGGAATCACTGTCTATTCATGGCAATGATAACCTTACAAAACGTATTTCTTATGCAATAAGACTTGAAAGTCAAAATTACTCCTTGATCCATGGGCTGCAAAACGGATGTTAAGTAGGAAAACATTAATCTCATTGAACATCTCCATCAGAACTCTGGGGTGACCAGGTGCACTGTCCATGAGCAGTAATATTTTTAAAGGAATCTTTCTTTCTGAGCAGCAGGTGTCAACACTGGGGGTTTTAAAGTATTTAGTACACCGTGTTGTAAACAGATGTGTTGTCACGCAGGCTTTGTTGTTCCATTTCTAGAGCACAGGCAGAGTAGATTTAGCATAATTCTTAAGGGTCCTAGGATTTGGAGAATGGTAAATGAGCATTGGCTTCAACTTAAAACCACCAGCTGCATTAGCCTCTTACAAGAGTGTCAGCCTGTCTTTTGAAGCTTTGAAGCCAGGCATTGACTTCTCCTCTCTAGCTATTAAAGATAGAATCTTCAATGGAAGGCTGTTTTGTCTACATTGGAAATCTCTTGTTTAGTGTAGCCACCTTCATTAATGATCCGAGCTAGATCTTCTGGATGACTTCCTGCAGTTTCTACATCAGCACTAGCCGCTTCATCTTGCACTTTGACGTCATGGAGACAGCTTATTTCCTTAAACCTTGTGAACCCACCTCTGCCAGCTTCAGACTTATCTTCTGCAGCTTCCTCACCTCTCTCAGCCTTCACAGAATTGAAGAGAGTTAGGGCTTTGCTCTGGATTAGGCTTTGGTTTAAGCAAATGTTGCAGATGGTTTGATCTTGTATCCAGACCACTCAAACTTTTTCCAGATCAGCGATAAGGCTCTTTCACTTTCTTTCTGGAGTAGTGATTTTAAATTCCTTCAAGAACTCTTCCTTTGCATTCACGACTTGGCTGTTTGGAGCTTTTGGCCTTCTTCACTAGGCTTAAACATTCCTAGCTTTGATTTAAAGTGAGGGACGTGCAACTATGCCTTTCACTTGAAAACTTAGAGGCCATTATAAGGTTATTAATTGGCCTAATTTCAATATTTCTGTGTCTCAGGGAATAGGGAGGCCTTACGAAGAGAGAGGGAGAGAGATGAGGGAATGACTGGTTCATGGAACAGTTAGAACACACATAACATTTATTGTTTGCTGTCTTATGTGGGTGAGATTCATGGCGCCCAAAACAATTACAATAGTTAACATCTAAGATCACTGATCACCATAACAAATATAATAATAATAATGAAAAAGTTCGAAATATTATGAGAATTACCAGAATGTGACACAGAGGCATAAAATGAGCAAATGCTATTGGGAAAATGGCCCCAACAGAGTTGCCAAAGGCAGGGTTGCCACATACCTTTAATTTGTTTAAAAAAAAAAAAAGCATTATTTCTGAAGCACAATAAAGTGCGATAGAACAAAGTATGCCTGTACCATGGGCTAGGTGGCTCAAACAACAGATTTATTTTTCATAGTTCTGGAGGCTGAAAGTCCCAAATCAAGGTGCTGGCAAGACAGGTCTCTTTCTGAGGCCTTTTCTCCTGGTTTGTGGGAGACTACTTGCCTGCTGGTTCACAGGACCTCTCTTTGGTGTGCTTGTGGGAAAGAGAGAATCATGTGCCGGCTTCTTCCTCTTCTACAGATACTAATCCCATCATGGGGTCCCACTCTCAAGACCTCATCTAACCCTAATTACCTCCCATAAGGCCCCATCTCTGAATACAATCCTATTGTGGGTTATGGCTTCAATGTATGAATTTGGGGGAAGACACAATTCTGTTCCATGAATATAGGCTTAACTCTTTTGTTGGAAGACATTTTCATTGTTTCTAGTTTTTGACAATTATGAATAATGCTTCTAAAAACATTGTTATACTTGCCTTTTGTACACACACCCAATCACACACATTTCTGATGGGAGTGCACCTAGGTGTCAAATTGATGGGTCACAGGAATAGGTATGTTCATTTATGGTAGATAAGGTCAAACAGTTTCGAAGTGGTAGCATGAACTTACCCTTTGTATGCCATTTGCCAGTTCTCCTCATCCTATCCTTGCCAACACCTGAGACCATCAGTCTTTCAAACATTTACCATTCTAGTAGGTATGTACTGGTTTCTCATTGGATTTTTTTTTTTAAAGATTTTATTTATTTATTTGACAGAGACAAAGCAAAAGAAGGAACAGACGCAGGGGGAGTGGGAGAGGGAGAAGCAGGTTTTCCGCCAAGCAGGGAGCCCGATGCGGGGCTCGATCCCAGGACCCTGGGATCATGACCTGAGCCGAAGGCAGACACTTAACGACTGAGCCACCCAGGTGCCCCTCATTGCATTTTTTATTATAAATTTTCATTTTCCTGATTCTAATGGGATTTGACATTTTTTTCATATTGTGCTGTCCACCTGGATATCTTCTTTTATAAAGTACCTGCTGCCCAATTTCTACTGAGTTGTCCTTAACATTTCTTGATCTGTGGGCATTCTTATATATGCTCAAGATGAACCCTGTCAGTTTTGTGTGTTATAAATATTTTCTCCCACTGTATGGCTTGTCTTTTTACTCTCTTAATGGTGTGTCTTTATAAAGAAAAAAGTCTTAAGTTCAATGTAGTCTAATTTATCAACTTTTTTTTCTATGATTAGTGTGTTCTGTGTCCCGTTTAAGAAATCTTCCCCATCTCAAAGTCATGAACATATTCTCATGTCAACTTTTAGAATTTTTATTATTTTACAATTCACATTTGGATCTATAGCCCTCACAAGACACATTTTAATTTTTATTGATGTGTAACTTAGAGAAAGTGCACAAATCTTAACCATTCAGCTTGATGAATTTATACACATGTATACAATGCTTTTTAAACAACATGGGCTTGAATTACGTGGGTCCACTTAGATGTGGGTTTTTTCTATAAATACAGTACAGTACTATAAATTTTCTCTTCCTTGTGATTTTCTTAATAACATTTTCTTTTTTCTAGCTTACTTCATTGTAAGAAAACAGTATATGATAGAGATAACATACAAAATATATATTAATCAATTGTCTATGTCAACGGTAAGGCTTCCAGTCAACAAAAGGCTATTAGTAGTGAAGTTTTTAGGAAGCCAAAAGTTATACGCAGGTTTTCGACTGTGCAGGAAGTTGATGACTGAACCCTCATGTTGTTTAAGGGTCAATTTGTGTGTGTGTATACTACCTAGATCAAGATAGTGAACATCTCTCACACCCTTGAGGGATCTCTCATATCTTTTTCAGTCAATAACCCCCAAAGGTAACAATACTGTGCCTGTAACACCATCAATTATTTTGCCTGTTTTTGAACTTTATATGCATGAAAGCATATATTTGGTGCTCTTTTGTGTCTGATTATAATTTGCTCAACATCACGCATGTGAGATTCATCCACGTTGTTGCATGTTGCAGCTCTTCGTTCATTTTCATTACTGTATTCCATCATATGACTACATCACAACTTATTTATCCACTCTCCTTCTGATGGACATGTGGATTGTTTCTTATTTCAGGGTATTATGAATAAAGTTCCTATGAATATTCTTGTACACATCTTTTGAAGGATATAAATACTCATTTCTTTTGGCTGTCTACCAGGATACACAAAATTTTGATGTTACCATACTACAAAAACTATTCAGATTTGTCAAGCTCTCCCTGTCAAGTACATATAACATATTTTAGTTGTTCCCACATCCATAATTCTTATTAGAAAAAAAGTGAAAACCTTTTCTACTTCTTTGAAATAATTTCAGACATACCCCAAATTGCAAAAACAACACAAAAAAAGTCCATATGCTCTGTATCAAAATTCCCCCATGTCAACATTTCACTATATTTGGTTTATCATTAATTATCCCATGTGCATGTTGGGGTGCGTGTGTGTGTGTGTGTGTGTGTATGTATGGTCTTGACACTGTTGAAGAGTATAGGCCAGTTACTTTGTAGACTCTATGCATTTGGGTTTATGTGACATTTCCTCATGATCAGATTCAGGTTATGTGTTTGGAGCAAGAATACACAGATGTGATGCTGAGTTCTCAGTACATCATATCAGAAGGCACATGATGGTGATTTGTCTCTACTGCTGTTGCTAATTTTAATCACTTGGTTAAGGCAGTATCTGCCAGGTTTCTCCACTGTAATATCACTGTTTTTCCCTTTGTTATTAATCAGTGTCTTACGGGAAGATGCTTTGAGATTATGTAAATATCCTGTTTCTCGTCCTACTTTCATTTCCTAGTTTTACCATCCATTGATGATTCTTTTTAAAAATTTTAATTCCAGGATAGTTAACATACAGTGTTATTCTGCTCATGATTCTTGCCTGAAATAATTTTTATGGAAGTGATGAAAACTGGTTTTTGTTTTTAATACCTTCAAATTTTTCCAAAAAATCTTACAGTGATAATCAGGATTTCTCACAAATCCAACTGAAATCTAGAAGATCACCAGACATTTATCCGTAAAAATACCCCCAGAGTCACCTTGAAAGATTAAAAAAAATAAAACTGGCAAACTGGTGGTGGTGGCATTCTCAAGCAAAGTGCAGCCACCCCCTGGGAGCCTGAGAGTCAGCCAAAGAAGACAGAAAAGGAACTCTCCTACAAGTCTCCACTTCTGTGCAAACCACCCCCAGACCATCTTGGTGCAGGCTGAGAAAAGATGTTTTGCATGCTCAAAGCATCTCATTCTAGAAGGAGCACCTAGAATGGGGAGCAGGGGTCAAGTCCTGCAGATCCTGAGGGCCCCTGGGGTTCAGCCTGTGTCTTCTCTGGAGACAAAGCAGAAGGTGAACTTTGCCCTTTTCTTTCCAGGAGATTCTCACTCACCTTTCTAGCTTTCTGGAGGCTGGGACCTGCTCACCTGCTTAAGCAGCAGACCCAGCACAATCAATCCATAGAGATCCTAATATCCTGTGGGTTAACTAGTGAGGCTCTCTGGAAGCAAAGTGAGTTGACATATAAGCAGATTCCAATTTATAAGTGGACGGAGTCCCAAAAGCTCATCCTTCAAGCCAAGGGTGAGAAATGCAGACTCTGCAGGTTAGCTCACAAAACCAATAACTCACAGGGCAGCTGCACAGATGACTGAAGACTGAGATGGGAACCTTCACCTAGAACATGATCCCTGCAAGATGAAGACTTTGACTGAAGCACCAGGAAGACAACTTGCCTCAACTTGTCCACCACAGTTTTACTCAGCAAGACCCACCTTAGCATGTCTGATGCATCAGGCCCATTGTGCTGAGCACTGGGGAACCAAGGATGGGTAAGATATGGCCTCTGCCCTTGAGAGCTTACAGCAATGGGAGGTTTTTGCCACGGGTAGACCCAGGGTCACCAAGACTCCAATGGATGGTGGAGCATGGGCCCCACAGTCCCAACAGCTGTATTCAGACTGGCTGGACATGAGCAGTCTCAAGGGGGAGGGCTGCCTGCCCATTGGGCGGCTAAGCCTGGCTGTGGCAAAGCACATTTCACTCAAAGGTATCCATCTACCAGTGGTTATATGGTGGTCCAATTTTACCAGGAAAGGAGACACATCCACCAGCTACTTCTTCTCTCTCCAACCCACAAAGTAATACATTTTTCATACTTGTATCTGTTGTTCTTGTTTTTATCAACCCCCTCTGTCATGTTCCTTGAAAACGTTAATATTTTCAAAGAAGAAATGAACGACAGTAGAAGGGTACTGTCTGATAAAAGGTCATCTTTTCTGCCTGAGTCCCCAACTCTGAAACCTGCAATTGCTGGACCAAGGCCACAGCTGGCTATAGTACTTCATTACTATATGTGGGATGCCACAATTTTAAGAGCATCATGACTTCCCCCCCCCAAAGATTTTATTTTTATTTTTAAGTCATCTCTACACCCAACGTGGGGTTTGAACTTACAACCCTGAGATCAACAGTTGCATCCTTTAATGACTGAGCCAGCCAGGTGCCCCAAGCATCATGACTTTCTATGCCACCAAGAAAGACAAAAAGCTGCCAGGTGAACAACGACACAAAGGAAGACAACACAGCCCAACTTCAATAGCTGTTAACATGTCAACAAAGATGCACCCAGGAATCAATCAAAAATGATCATTCTGGTTAATCTGACCTGCTCCAAGTGCTGTGTGCTAGGTGTTGAGACAGGAACACAGGAGGAGACAAAAGGCCATCCCAGTCAAATGGGGAAACACACTCAACATCTAAACTTTACTTCTTCTGTCCTCCCCCCACCCCCCAAGCCCCCAACACCAACCAGCCAGGACCTATTCCTCCTCCATCGCACTCATATTCTTTCCAGGCTAAGATGTGAAGCCATCTGGTTTCACCATGCTCCCTCCTCTCCCATTCAGCCCAGGGACTGCAACTCCATCTGCCCACCTCATCCCACTGCAAACCCCGAAATCCTGCAAACCCAAGCCCAAAGCCTGGAACGTTCAGTCTCCCTCCGCAACCCTCCCACTCTCCATCGCTGTCCCACGGTATGATTTCAACATGTTGCCCCACTTTTTGTTCTTTTGCTTTCCTCCCTACCAGAAAAATAAAATAACCTGTCTTAAAGTGTGGCCATGAGGTCAGATAATTATAGAATCCAAAATGCTTCGAGCCTTGATTTAAAAAAAAAAAAAAAGGATCCAAGATTAACTGAGACTATGACAACAGCCCTGTTTTTATGAATATCGCTTTTTTCAAGATGCCTTACTCCTAACACCATGCTTTATGTCCATCCTTTTAAACAAATATTTAATAGCTTAGGAATGTTAGTGAGGGCAGAGGCTCTGGTTAGCACGGCCTCAGCTCGCAATCTGAAAGATGAAACGAGTTTTATCCACAAAGAAAAGTCAAACAGTCTCCAGTATTATAAACTGCACATCCATCAAACTAGGCATGGGCTGGGAACAGAGAGCCTTTCTGGAAAGAAAATAGCAGCTACCCTTTGTGCCCTAGGGAAACCCTGGAAAAACACGCACACACAAAACCACCAAATCAACCAAAACGTAAACCAATTCTCAAGTTAGTTTGAAGACAGTTCCGTCCCAACAAAGCAAACGATGCTTTGGAGACACTTCCACCCAGGAGAGTAGGGCCAGCCCTGGGTCCAGCAAGGCGCCCGGGGTTGGAGTAACACGCAAGCACACGTGTTGAACCGGGAAATCCAGGAGAGCGCAAACAAGGAGGCGGGCGGCTGTGCCAGGTCTGACCTACAGCGACCTTGGGACGGTCGGCAGTCCTAGCTGGGCGGGCAGGGCAGGGCTAAGAGGGCTGGGGAGGGTGCGGAAGCCCGGGCACAGGCCTGGAGGAGGACGGTGGGGCTGGAACGACGGAAGACCGGGCTGGGGAGAGGAGCGGGTTCCTACCTTCAAGGCCGCAGGGGCCTTCCCGCGTCCCCAACGTTGCGCCGGCAGGTCGCACCTGGGCAGGCAACAGCCGTCCAGCATCCGAGAGTGCGCGCCGCCGCCGGCGCCCCCCCAACCCCCGCCACGTGCGCCCCCACGTGCACGCCATGCCGCGCGCACTTCCGGCCGCGCGCCGGAAGCCCACGGGTGGGCGGTGCTCCCCGCCGCAGAGGCCCTAGGGCCACGCCCAGCACCCGCTCACCTCTCTGAGCTGTGGATCTGCGCCCCCCATTTTACGCGCAGTAGAGTCGCGGGATCCTCACGTGGGGACCAGGGCTTCCGGACCGATGAGGACAGGGAGGCCCAGAGGGAAACGACAGAAGGGGGCGACGCCAAGATTTGAACCCTGGCCCACGGAGGCCTCTCCACCATCAGACCACTTGAGATCTTTGCCAAGTAAAGACGCTGACCGTGTTGTGTGTTGAGAGCGCTCCTCTTATAACCACCGTCCGTGATGATTATTCACCCCGTTTTGCTTTGAGAACAGATGGGTCTGTCCTAGGCATGTGTAGCTGAGTGTGTGTGAGTGTGTGCGGCTGTGTGCGCGCGCTTTGGAGGATGTCGGCCCCGGCAGGTTCACACTCGACACAAACTGGTCGAGCCCCCACCCTGTGCCTGGCCCCGAGCTAGGCCATTTACACACACAGTTTCTCGTCATCCTCAGCCCGTCCTGTCATCAATTAAAACTCATATCCTACTCTTCTGGGGCACTGATTTTTAATTAGGCATCCTGAATAGCTAATTAATCGTCCTCCTGCGTGGTTTTCCAGGCAGGAGGGCGGTAGAGCTGTGCTGAGCTGGCCAAAGCTACCGCGGGCACTCTAGCTAAGCCCACATACCCTGAGGGAGCCCCTCTTCCGGGGCCAGGACATGAGGGAGAGAAGGCAGAGGCCTTGGTGTGTTGGAAGGCCTTCCTAGCAACACTGCTAACTTGACCTTTACTTCCTTTGATCAGCTCCGCTAGGAGTTTGGGCTCATGTATTCATCTGACTTCCATTTGTTAAAAGGGATATTGAAGAGGTTGAAAGCCCATCTGAACTCCTTCCTGTTCTTTGGAGAATGCCTGCCATTTAATTTTTTATTAAAAATTTTTTTTTTACTCCTGCCATTTTAAATGTTTTAAACATACATAGGTAGATTCATTTTAATGAGCGTCATTTAAAAGTTTAATATGAAGAGACCGAGTGAGCCAGCCCCAGGCAAAGTTGAAAATATTAACCTATACAAGAATAATTCTTTTTCTTTTTTAAGATTTTATTTATTTGAGAGAGAGAGGGGGATGGAAGGAGAGGGGAGAGCACAGAGAGAGAGTGAGAGGGAGAACAGACTCCCCAATGAGCAGAGAGCCCGATGTGGGGCTCCATCCCAAGACCCTGAGATCCCAGGACCCTAAGATTGTGACCTGAGCCGAAGGCAGACACTTAACCGACTGAGCCACCCAGGCGCCTGCAGAACAATAATCCTTCTTCAGGATACAAACGCTTCCACCAACATTAGCTCATTCCATCTTCACTGTGAGCTGGAGGGCACTTTGACTACTCTCATTTTCCAGGGAAGAAATTGAGGTTTGGGGCGCCTGGGTGGCTCAGTTGGTTAAGCGACTGCCTTCGGCTCAGGTCATGATCCTGGAGTCCCTGGATCGAGTCCCGCATCGGGCTCCCTGCTCGGCAGGGGGTCTGCTTCTCCCTCTGACCCTCCCCCCTCTCATGTGCTCTCTCTCATTCTCTCTGTCTCAAATAAATAAATAAAATCTTAAAAAAAAAAAAGAAATTGAGGCTTGAAGGCCACCTGCCTGGCCCAGGGCCATGCACTGGGCTATGAGAGCCCACATTTAAGCCCAGGGCTCTCATTGCTACTGGCCTGTCTTTCCCCACGTCTCCCAGAGTTTTGCTCTCATTTTAGTACCTGTTGTTCTCACTTCTTTGTGTTGAGGCCCTGTGTCCTTGAGGCCCTCCACATTTCTCCACATTTCAATAACCAGAGGACTTTGGAAGGAGAGAAAAGGAGGTTTGGCCAACAGGGCTGCCTCAGGTGGCTCAGGGACTCCAACAGAGGCCCTCCTCTGGGCCTGGTCATGCCAACTGAGCTCAGTCTCCTCCTCCTCCTAGGATCTCTTGTTCCTTCAACCCCTGCTCTGCAGAACCACATGCTATGTGGTGACTTGATATCTTAGCCCGGTTAAAAAGCTGTGTTCCCAAGAGTCCTCTGAATAGTGACCCTAGAGCTGGGATTGACTCAGGGGAGAGGGGCTTTAGGCAAGTTGGCCTTGCTCCTTCCCAGGACCCCGATTTCCATCGGCCAGCCTGGAGGGACACTTTCAATTATTTTATTCATTTATTCTCCTTCATGTAATTATCTTTTATTGATCATCTAGCAAGTGCTACATGCACTATATACATTGTAATTCAATCCTTTTTAATGACCCTACAAAAGGGAAATTGGAGGTTCAGAGAGGTTAAGTTGCCCAAGTTATAGAGCTGCTAGTTGCAAGACCTTCTGAACCCATGTTTCTCTGACACCTCAGTGTATACCTTTTCTTCCATACTCCACTGTTTGATTTCAAAAGAGGTATTGGAGAAAAGATTAAAAAAAGAATCAAAACCACAAAGAGAAGGAAGAGCCACATTTTGGCCAGAGGGACTAATGTGATTATGTGAATGAATATTAAGCCTGTCTCTGAGCTTCTTGGAAGCAAGAAATAAAAGTGTGGGGGCGCCTGGGTGGCTCAGTTGGTTAAGCAACTGCCTTCAGCTCAGGTCATGATTCTGGAGTCCCGGGATCGAGTCCCACATCGGGCTCCCTGCTTAGCAGGGGGTCTGCTTCTCCCTCTGACCCTTCCCCTCTCATGCTCTCTGTCTCCCATTCTTTCAGATAAATAAATAAAATCTTTAAAAAAAAAAAGAAAGAAAAGTGTGTGTGTGTGGGAGGGGCATGGACACAAGGGTCTACATGCTTCTCTAATACAGAGTCTCTATGGTAGAAGGAAATAAAAGTTTTTCCTTATTTTCAATTACAAAAGTAACTTCTCATATAGGATCTTATACAAGGACATTATGTAACAAAATTAAGAAAAATTTCAATAACCAGGTACAGCAAACACAGATAAACAATTGTCCTGTGTAATGCATCCATCCATTCAGTAGTCATTCAACAAACACCGAGCAGCTATCACGCATTGGCTGCCCAGATGCAAAACACACACAAAAAGGTAATTACGCTGTGTAATCAATCTCCTAATGGAAGCAGGCCCAGTACTCTAGGAGCACACACAAGTGGGATAACAACCCCATGGGTGGAAGTCTGATGACCTCACAGACGAGATAACATTTGCCCACAGTCTCGGAGTTGGAGTTGGAATACCAACTCGTTTCCAAAAGGAGAAGCATTCAAGGAAAAGGGAATAGAATGTGCGAAGGCATGAATGTAAATGGTATATTTGAAGACTGGATTGTCAGTGATCAGTGGGGAAGGACAGAACACGTAGGTGACAGCCAGCCTGAGGAGAATCTTGAGGGCCATACAAAGGGTTTTCTTGGCAGTATATGTGATTGAGTACTGAAGGAACAGAGAAAGGTGGAGATGGGGGTAGGCAGTTTAGCTGGGGAGGGTGGGCTGGGAGTGGAACGAGGGCTCTGGTAAGGCCTGAATGACAGAAATGGTCCCTGGAGATCAACCTCCAGTGGAGGAAGAAGAGCCAAGAGACTGAAAGGCAAGGTAGAGAAAGCTTAGTTTGAGTGAAGGCAAGGACAAGGCAGCTAACAACAGGAAGATGTCTAAAAGAAAGAGGTTATAAACAGAGTCTGGGGGTTGGCAAATGGGGGGCCAAGGGTGAACTTAGCAACAGAATTTCAGGGCACAGTGGGGTCAAACAGTAGGTTGGGTGACATCGTAAGTGGCCACTGAAGAGGTAGACAAACACAGGGAGAGAGCTGTTCTTCCAGAAGTCTGGAAGTGGATGGAAGAGGCACTGACCTGAGAAAAGACTAGGGTCTCAGCATCCTTGAAGCCAAGGGAAGGGGCCTGATGCAGGGAGAGGGTGAAGAGCCCAGCAGGTGAAGGGGCAGCCTTGGGGAGGAGAGACCCTGTTCCTCCAAGACCAGGGGGAGAGGACGAAGGAAACGGAGGAGGAGGGTGAAGAAGAGGAGGGAAGGGAGGCTGACTCTCAGTGAAATACAAGATGGGCAGGGCACAGTGAAGGAAAGAACCACCAAGCTCCCAACATGGAGGGTTCAGCCAAGAGTGACAGTCACAAGCCTCTCGTGGTGTACGCTTTTCTCTGACAGTGCTTGCCAACTTGGAAGAAGGAACCCAGAAAACAGATGGTTGGGCATATTTAGCATTGGGTACCATGGACAACGGAGCAAGGACCTGGGAATGACAGTGTAGTTGAACCATTGAGCAGGACATCATCCCAGGCAGAGAACCATGCTGATCACTCTCTGTGTGCCCCTCTGGATCCCCCTCCACCCCTGCTCTCCGCTGGGGGGCTGTCATCCATGGGTGGCATCGAGGGACTCCCTTGCGCTCTGGTTGCCGGTTAGGGTCACTTTGCTCCTCACCTCCACCCTACCCTCTCTGCCAAGGCTCTAGCAGCTCCTCCTGCTGTTCAGCACTCCCCAGGTGCAAATACCATTGGGCCCAGGGTGGCCATCCCTGGTCCTCAAGATCCCTGGGGGCTGCCTAAACCCCGCCACCCCTCTGCAAACAGCCCTTTACTCACCTCTTCTGTGCGGGTCAGTGGGGCCTGACTGACCCAGGAAGAACAGATCCCATGGGCCTGCCCAGCAGGCTGATGGAGGGAGATGAAGGGAAGAGGGGAAAGGAAGAGATGGCATGGGGGGAGAGAGGAAGATTAGGATTTCCCAGGTGGAGCTTATGTTCCTCTCTGGAAGGGTAAAGGGGGCTCCGTGGGATGGGGAAGAGGGTTATGGGGTGAGAGAAGGGTTCTGGGAGAGGAAGGGTGGCAATTCACATTTGCTCCTGTACGGCCCCACTGGTTGACCACAACCAGTGCTTTTGTTTCTTACACACACACCCGTCCCCCCCCACACCCACCCACCCGCACACGTGCGCGCGCGCGCACACACACACACACAGAAGAATCCTCCTTTGATCCCTCTGAGCCCCAGCGCATGAGCTCAGGCCTCATGCTGACCACAGTTCCAGGTGACCCATTTCAGATTTGTGGCATCTGCACAAAAACGTTTCATTTGTTCTGACCTGGCTTTGCTGCCAGAAGAGTCCTAGCTCCCATCAGGCTGCAGGAGGTTCAGCCACTTTATCACCCCTTCCTCAGGCCTCCTTAGGTGGCCCTTGAGGTCCGGGCTGTCCCTGGCTGAAGCAGGATCCCAGCAGGCCTGCACACAGCAACTGTCTCCCCCTTACCCGACTTGTTATAATTAAAAATTGGCCCTACACATGCCTTTGTAAGTGGTCAGGGTCTCTGTGGCCCAGCCAGAGCAACAGAAATGCAGATTAAGTCCCTTTTATGACCCCATTCTTTCAAGCTTGTGAGAACTCTGCCCAAACTAAGAACAAGTTCTCACCCCTTCCACTTTCTTGTGATCTATTTGAGGAAGAAGCCACATTTTATTCCCTTTGAATAGGGACCAGCCTTGGCCCATGGGAAGGACTCAATACAACCTCCTTAACATTCAAAGAGTCTCTGCAAGTCAATAAGATAAAGGACCTCCCCTAGTAAGAATATGAATAGCCAATTAAAAAATGTTTTCTTCATTTCTGGATAGGTAATACATTTTCTGGTAATATATATTTTTGTAATTATATTCACTTATATATCTGTATATTTTAAGAAAAATCCCTTAGGGGGCACCTGGGGGGCTCAGTTGGTTAAGCGTCTGCCTTCGGCTCAGGTCATGATCCTAGGTCCTGGGATCGAGCCCCACATCGGGCTCCCTGCTGAGCTAGGACTCTTCTGGCAGCCTGCTTCTCCCTCTGCCCCTTCCCCCTGCTCATGCTCTTGCTTGCTCTCTCTCTCAAATGAGTACATAAAAAATCTTAAAAAAAAAAGAAACATCCCTTATATGCGCATTTGTTTGAATATGTCTATATGAGCATGGAGCAGTGATTCTCAATCAGGGTGATTTTGCCCTCCAGGGGACACATGGCAATGGCTGAAGACATTTTTGGTTGTCACCACTGGGGAATGCGAATGGCAGAAATGCTAAAAATCCTACAATGCACACAGGACTGCACCCTACCCTGGAAAGAATTATCCAATCCAAAATACCAATGGTGTTGAAGTTGAGAAACCCTGGCATAGAGAAAGGAAAACAAATGGAAAAACACAAAACTGTTAATATTGAACCTTTTCCTCACTCACCATATATGTTTGACTTATTACAATATGTATTTTGACCAATAAAAATTATCCTATAAAAGTAAAAATATAATACTCAGTGAAAGTTTCTTATTTTGGCAAAGACAATGATGGAGCCGGAGTAGGGGAGACTGTTTCCCAAGGAGACATTAGGGGGCAGGGGTGTGAGCAGAGGGTAGTGGGAGCTGGAAGCAGCAGGGCATGGGTGGGGATGCTTAGAGACTGGTCCTGACATAGGAGCTCATCTGCAAAGTCTGAAGAATCCCAGGTCTTTTGTGAGCTGAATAAGGACTTGCAAAAATGTCCTATGATTAGGCATAAACCTTATTTCCATTTCATAGACTGGAGTGAACCAGTCTTGTGGTCAGGCAGCAGGGAATCATAACTCCTCACAACTGCATTTCTCACTGGCCTGCTGAGAGTTGGGTTAGGTGCTTCTTGGCAAAGAGGGGTCAATGAAGATGGAAAAACTCTGGCTTAAACCACAGGTGAATTAAACAGGATTCTTCACTGCAGGCCTAATCAGAGCCTTTAATGTGCTAGAATGTGCATCTCCAAGAGGGAATTCAGTAAATGCAGGACTTCCCAAGTCCTTTTTACTGACAGCATCTCTTGAGACTAGGATTCTGGGAAATACTAATCTAGTCTAATCAATTTTACTGATGAGGAAATGGGTGGCCAAAAGAAAAGTAACTGGCTAGGCTAACTGGTGTGGTTCCATCCCAGGACACCTGTATTTCAGACCAATGCTTTTTCCCTAGCATTAAACATTTAACCACAGGTACAAATCAACCCTAGATTCTTGGGGAACGTTCCTAAGATTTACGGAATTTTTCCCCCCCCAATTTAATTTGGAGCAGTTGCACTGGAGATTAAGAGAGAAAGGAGTAACACTGGAAGCCATTCAAAGCAAAACCCACCTTTCAAGAGGATCGAGACATTCTTTGCCTCAGAAGAGAGACCATTTTTTGCTTGGTGGAGGGGGCACCCATGAAGACCAAATATGCTCCCATGAAGGAATGCTCCACCAGGTCCTTTTGAAAATATAACCTGCACGGGACAGATGGAAACACCTGCGACTTCAACCCTCCCCAGTGTACCTCAAATTGACCTCACTGGGCCAGGAGAAGCCCTAGAAAACTTATTCTGTATAATCTCTCCAAGAAGTAAAGTGACTAAAATTTACTTGCTCCTGTTACATGCCGGGCCTCTAGAAGGCACTTGAGGATTCAAAGATGAATAGAGCATAATTCTTGCTCTGAAGGGAATCTCCATCTGGTAGGGAAACATATTCCATGGAGTCAGACTGAGATAGGGCTATACTGACAATGTGAACAAAGTCCTAGCAGCCGATGAGGGGCAGTGTTTACACTTTTGAATGCTGACCCTTCTAAGAAGCTTGCACACCTCAGCTTGCGGGCATCGGGAGCTATGGAAGATGTTTTCAGTTTTAACCAGAGAACTCTGGCCCAGGTACCTTCGGTGACTCCACTTCCCATTATCAACTTCCCTTCTTGCTCCCCTATTTTATTTGGGGCAAATTATGCTCAGAGACTGAGACTGTCTTTACTAACGATTTATTTAATACAGGTTCACTGAGGGAATTAAAATTTATAATATTTCACAAGTCAATAGCATAAGGATGTCTCTTTATAAGCTAATAAAGAAATAACAGACTTCAAACCAGTGACAGGTTAATTACGCTATTGTTCCAGGCAAGGGGAGATGAAAGTCCAAATTTAGTTGAGGTATACCTTTCCACACTGGGTAGAGTCAATCCTTCCAACTAAAAGCTGGATAAAGCTTCCAGCTTAGGTTCCGCACTCCCAGGGCACCAGTGTTGGCAGGAAGGTATGCTGCTTCGACGAGACCACTAAACGGATTGTGCCACTGCCTACGAGTGCCAAGGCCGGGACAGATGCCCCTTCTCTAAGACTGCTGCAGGGTTTAACACCACTGCTGACCAAAAGTAGCCTCACTAGGGCAGGAGAAAGTGTCTCAAGATCTTCAGAGAACTATTTAGATCAAGAAAGAGTAGCCTTGCCCAGACTGAACACTCTCGAGGTGTTGGTCAAACCTCTTGGTTTTTAATGTTTAAAAGTCTGTTACACGATGGACCCACTGCTGCTACAGCAAGGACATAACAGTCCTCTCCACGCCAGGGGCGAGAGTTCATTAAGTCCTAATACCCAACTTCAAAACGAGTTCAAACCACAAACAACCTTGTCCAAAACAAGCTTTCAAAACATGGATTTGAAATTATAACAAGTCAGGACACAACAGCGTCCCTTAACTTGTTCCTTGGTTAATAACCTCCGGGTATAGCCCACCCCCTCACTCCACATCACCAAAGGTCTTGGTCCTGGGAGGGGCCCTAAATCTGGCCCAATCCTCCTTCCCCTCCCCGGCCCCACCTGAAGCCTGGACCTCATCCCCACAACGACTTCATCATCTCAGCGCCACTGTAACAGGAAACATGCTAGGACTGCGGGCAGGTCCTGCCCAAGTTCTTACAGACTGGGCCAATGCAACAAGTTCGCGATGCCTCACACTGCCCGGCGAACCCGCATAACAGTTAACACAGTGGCCTTCAGGAGCTAGCTCCTAAATTTAAGTCATTTGGGGAAAAAGAATAAAATAAATTTAAATCATTTGGGGGTCCAGCAAGTCTCTTGACAGACTCGGGCTTAACAAGTTCCATCAAGAAGCCTCCTCGTTTACAGAGCACAGCTAGCAGGCAACACGCACAGGAACTCCACTGTGGTCGCCTCATTCTACGGAGGAGGCCACGGAGTCCCAAGGGCGCAAAACGAGCTGCCTCTGCGTTAGTAAAGGGCAAAGCCCCAGAAGCCTACGTTTCATACCGAGACGGCCCGGGTGCCTCCGGGACCGAGCAGCGGAGGACCGCAGTGAGAACCAGGCACGCGCTGACTCTCCCGGCCTCCAGCCAGAGTCACGTGACGGGGGGGCGGGCTCCAGGCCTGGAGGAAGCGGAAGTCCGACAAGCGGTTGGGGTGAAGCCCTCCCCCGGAAGTCACGCCTCTTTCCGGAGCCTGCTCCCGGAAGTGCTGGTGTTTGTGGCGGGCGTGATGGCTTCAAGGTTACTTCGCGGAGTTGGAGCGCTGGCCGCGCAGGCCCTTAGGGCCCGCGGTCCCAATGGAGTCGCCGCGGTGCGCACCATGGCATCTGGAGGTACTCGGCCCGCCCGGCGCGTCAGGGACCGGCACCGTTGCCCTCCCGGGGTGGTGCCAGGGCAGCGAAGCGGGGCGGGCCGTTCAGCTCCTCGGGGCCCCAGTGACTGCTCCGGGGCCCTGAATGCCTCAGGCTCGGCGGGCTTCTCCCTGTTATTCCTGGCCGCTTGTGCTGCCGCGCACCGAACTGACCCCCGCTCCGGAAGAATCCTAAACTGAGGCGCCGGGTGACCTTGGGGGACAGGGGTTGCAACCGGGATGCGGAGAGGCTAAGCTGCGCTTCAGAGCCGCGCTCACCTCAAGTTGGACGAACCCCAGTAGGACTCTGACTTCCTTTTAGAAAAAATGTGTAGAAATATTGGTCTCCGTGGTTGAAGGAAGAAAAGATTACCCTGTGCTGCCGCTTTTGGGGATCGTGACAGTGGTTCTTAGGAGACAGTGTGTTTGAGTAGCCCTTAGGAGCTTGTAAATTATATGTAAACGTTCGTGTATAATGCATTTTTCGTCTTGATAATTCAGACATCATAATTCACGTTTTTTTCCCTTAGGTGGTGTTCCTACTGATGATGACCAGGCGACTGGGCTGGAGAGGGAGGTCATGATGGCTGCACGGAAAGGACTGGTGAGAAGCTCCTTTCTGAGCCTTCTCTGGAGTTCATGGTCTTGGGTGATGGGATCAGAACGGTCTCCTCTCTGGTAGCATTTGAGATAGGGAACCTGATTTGTGTGGGAACAGTACCACTAGCCTTTGGAGGGCAGGGATCATTTGGCATAATGGCTTACTTCTTTTTCAGGACCCATACAATATGCTAGCCCCAAAGGCAGCTTCAGGCACTAAGGAAGACCCTAATTTAGTCCCATCTATCACCAACAAGCGAATAGTGGGCTGCATTTGTAAGTACCTCACCACTATTTTTTTGTCCATTTGTTTAATGTATTCTATACAGGATGTCAGTAAGATGTTTCAAATCTTTTGTGTGTATGGTGTGTGTGTGTGTGCGTGTGCATGTGTGTAAAGGGGATATGTGTGTAAATGAGTTATTCTAAGGGTCCCCTGGCCCTTTCAAACTTCATTAACCTTCATTAATTAAGTAGGTTGTCCTTACTCTAAAGAGGCATAGAACATCAGTAATACCAGCTCATTGGGGATGCAGCATGAAGGAGTATTCATCCAGAAAATATTTATTCTACTTCTTTGCCAGATACCATTTTAGGCACTAGGGCTATATATCAGAATGGACTATGCTTTGGGATTCTACATAGGCAGAACTACTCTTAGAACCTAATAGTGACTCTGATGTGAGCCCATAAGTAAACTCAGGGCCTCATTTCTTCATCTGAAAAGTGGGGAAGGAGAGAGCTTGAATTGATCTCTTAAGATGTCAGCCATAACTTTGTGTCTTAGAGGTGTCTGAGGAGGAGGTTAATATTGAAAGTCTCCACTTCTAGGTTGGATGGACTTCAACCACCTTTTCCCTTTCAGGTGAAGAGGACAATAGTACCGTCATCTGGTTCTGGCTGCACAAAGGCGAGGCCCAGCGATGCCCTAGCTGTGGAACCCATTACAAGCTGGTGCCTCACCAGCTGGCCCACTGAGCCTTTGCACTAACTTACTCAAAATGTGCTGTGAAGTTTCTTCTTTCCAATAAAGACTAGCCATTGTGTTGGCTCCTTCTCCCATAGTTGGCTGGTCTTATTTCTATCCTTTATTTTTTGGGAGGCATGGATTCTTACATTGGGAATAGCTATCTGTTAATATTATTTTGCCATCCATGTGCTTGTGTATGCCGAGATTGACAATCCCATAATACAATGATTGGGACCATCTGCTATGGGGAAAGCATGGGCTATGGCATCAGGCCGACTGGACTTGTAATACTGGCTCCATCATTTAGCTTTGTCACTGGGAGCATGCCCTCTGAGGGTAGGTTACATCTTCAAAACAAACAAACCAACCTTGTGAGGTGTTAGAAGTAATAACGTAATATAAAGAGCCTGGCAGATGGCTTACAGTATTGTTATAAAATAGGGTGACCTTGTGACCAGAGTTTTGGGAGCTTTGAAGACTTGGGGTTCAAGGCATAGTTCATGGGGATACCATCAGCAAAATCCAGAATATGAGACAATTCCAGAAACCAATGACCAGTTTCTTCAAATAAATTGCTGTGAGGAGGGGCACCTGGCTGGCTCAGTTGGTAGAGCATGCTACTCTTGAACTCAGGGTCATGAGTTCAAGTTCCACAGTGGGTGTGGAGCCTGCTTTAAAAAAATAGTTTAAAATTAAAAAATTGCAATGAGGAAAAGAGTAGAGAGAACCTATCAAGTGAAATGGAAGTGAGGGAGATAACAACCAAGAGCAAAGCGTGGACCTTGTTTGGATCTTTATTTGAAGAAATGCAACTGTAAAGAAAACAAATTGAATAATTTGAACTTTGGGTATTTGACATTTAGGGATTTATTAAATTTTAGATGTGTTAATGGAGTTAACTTATGCGTTAGAGATTCTTGGTGAGGTACTTAGGGGTGAAGTATGTCTGGGATTAGCTTTAAAACAGTGGGAAGAAAAGGAAGAGGAGTTTCGGGCAGGAATGATACATTGTAGCCAGGTAGAAGAAGGGTCATAGTTCTACTCTTGTGTATGTTTGAACTTTATTATAATAAAAATAAGAGTTGAAAGAAATTTTAAAAAGTCCATTTCAGCTACGTTATATTTGTGACATCCTGGACAATTAAGTTCTCAAAAGCTGTTTGTAAAATGGAACTGGTACCTGGTACCTTTCTGTTTTTGTTGGGATTAGCCACAGAGCTGGCTTTAGTTACTTTCTCCACAAAATTGGTTTGGACTAGGTCTTTTTTTTTTTTTAAGATTTTATTTATTCATGAGAGACAGAGAGAGAAGCAGAGGGAGAATCAGGCTTCCTGCCGAGCAGGGAGCCCGATGCGGGACTCCATCCCAGGACCCTGGGATCATGACCTGAGCCGAAGGCAGACGCTTAACCATCTGAGTCACCCAGGCGGCCCAGACTAGGTCTTTGAGCTGAGCTGATGATGGGGAGCTTTAGGGAGAAAAGTCATTTCCCCCAATGTTGCCTTACTTCCTCTTCAAGGTATAGTCAGAGCTGCTGTTTCTATTCTTTGCTGTCATTATCTTTGGTTTCCAGGAAATGCTAGAGCATTTGTCTGCCATTCAAGGCCATTCCCTTTGGGAAGGGGAATACCTAGCTATCTATTAAACCTACCCATACTGGGGCGCCTGGGTTGCTCAGTCGTTAAGCGTCTTGTCTTCGGCTCAGGTCATGGTCCCAGGGTGCTGGGATCGAGCCCCACGTCGGGCTCTCTGCTCAGCGGGAAGCCTGCTTCTTCCTCTCCCACTCCCCCTGCTTGTGTTCCCTCTCGCTGTGTCTCTCTCTCAAATAAAATCTTTAAATAAATTAATTAATTAAAAAAAAATCTACCCATACCACTCCCACCTCAAATGCTGTTCTAAACAAGAGTTTACTCCGGTACTGCCACTCAGCCCTTCTGTCTGGCCTACCTCCTGCATTCCCCCTTCCTTTTCCACTGTCTTCCTTTCCACCCTTCTTAGGGTGCGCTTTTGACTCCATATGTCATTAATTGGGTTTATCTTCTCCCTCCCTCAATTTCAAGACCCTCTTTGCTTTTTAAAACTGTACCCAGGGGCGCCTGGGTGGCTTAGTCGTTGGGCATCTGCCTTCGGCTCAGGTCATGATCCCAGGGTGCTGGGATCGAGCCCCACATCTGGCTCCCTGCTCAGTGGAAGGCCTGCTTCTCCCTCCCACTCCCCCTGCTTGTGTTCCCTCTCTCGCTGTGTCTCTATCTGTCAAATAAATAAAATCTAAAAAAAATAAAAATAAATAAAGCTGTACCCAATTCTCAGGGCGCTTAGCTGGCTCAGTCTGTGGAACATGCGACCTGATCTCAGGGTTGTAAGTTTGAGCCCCACGCTGGATGTTGAGATTGCTTAAAAAAAAAACAACAACACATTCTCCCCTAAAGAAAGAAAAATCCCCAGTACATGTCCAGATTGTGGTAGGCAGGATAATGGCCCCCAAAGATGTCTATAATCTAGTCCCAGAATCTGTGAATACATTAGGTAATGTAGTAAAAAGTTATTAAGGCTGCAAATCAACTGACCTTAAAATAGGGAGATTATCCTGGATTATCCAGGTGGGCTCAATAATTCAAGGGCAGCAGCAGAAGAGAGTCCAAGGGAGATGTGACTGTGGGAGAATGGCCAGAGAGATGCAGCATTGTTGTTTTGAAGATGGAAGAAGGAGGCTAGAAGCGAAGGAATACCAGGCAAGGAATGTAGCCTGTAGAAGCGAGGGAAGAAGATAAGCCTCACTCTGACGGTATTAAACAATCTGCAAATACAGAATAAAAAACTTGTTTCCTGGAACGATTTGAGTGTAAGCTGCTGATCTGATGCCCCATCGCACTTCAGTGTATGTTTTTTACAAAGATGTTCTTTTATATACCTATAATATGACCATCAAAAATCAGGAAGTTAAAATTTATACAGTTCTGCCATTTAATCCTCAGACCCTATTCAAGGTTTGCTAAGTGTGCCTATAATATCCTTTATAGAGCCAGTTCAGAATCCTATGTTGCCTTTAGTTGTCATGTCCCTTTAGTCGTCTCCACTCTGGAACAGTTCCTCGGTCTTTCCAGACCTCTGAAAATTACACCAACTCGGGTTGGTCTGATGTTCCCCCAGGACTGGGTTCAGCATTATGTGTCTTGGGCACGAGCACTGCAGAGGTGATGCTGCACTCTTCCTGCTAGGCGTGTGATGTCGCCTTGTCCCACTGCTGACAGGGTTCACTTTGGTCACCTGATTAAACTAACGTTTGTCAGACTTCACTGTGCAGTTGCTCCTTAGTAAGTATCTTATGCGGGCAACACTGAAATGCTCCTCACCAAGACTTTGATTTATATCAGAATGGACTCATGCTTTATTATATTCAGTGGGTTATAATTCGTAACTATTATTTAGCTTCTGATGTTTAATTTGTTCCAAATTTGGCTGGTAGGAGCTTCTTCAAGTTGGCACCTGTGGCCTTTTGACATGTCCCTATCATTCTTTGAGCACTTTTTAAATTTTCCGGCACAGAATGTTCTAGGCTCACCCTTCCAGGCTGTTTATAAACTCATGAGGTAGGTACTATTATTATCACCCCCATTTTATTTTTATTTATTTATTTTTAAAGATTTTATTTATTTGAGAGAGAGAGAGAAAGCATGAGGTGGGGAGGGTCAGAGGGAGAAGCAGACTCCTCGCTGAGCAAGGAGCCCGATGCGGGACTCGATCCCGGGACTCCAGGATCATGACCTGAGCCGAAGGCAGTCGCTTAACCGACTGAGCCGCCCAGGCGCCCTATCACCCCCATTTTAGAGATGGGGACTCCTAGGAACAGCTCAGGATTATGCAGCTAGCTAGTTGTGGTGACAGGATTGTGAATGCAGAACACAGCTTGAGCCTGAGCTCTCCCCGCCCGCCACCCTTTTGAGGTAATTTTAGAATTGCAGAGACTGCACAGAGTTCCTGTTTACCCTCCACCCGGTCTCCCTTAATGTTAACAGCACATTGACTGAAACCAGGAAATTCACACTCACACGGGGCTATTCACTGATTTTGCCGGCTTTCCCAGTAAGGTCCTTGTCCGGTCCCGGACCTCACATTGCATTTCGCTGTCATGCCTTAGTCTTCTCCAATCTGTGACAGTTGCTGTCTTTACCTTCATAACCTGTCACTTTTGAGTAAGAGAACTGGTCCGTTAATTTGCAGGATGCCCTGAGTTTGGGTTTGCCTGTTTGTCCCTGGCCAGACTGAGGTGATGGGAATAGCACGGGTGACGCTGCAGCCTTACTTAGTACAGCACCTCAAGAGACCGTGACTAATGACTGCGGAGGCACACTTTGGTCATTGGTTTGAGGTGCTATCCACTAGGTTTCTGCGCCATAAAGTTACTATTTTTCCTTTTTGTAGTTACTAGTTATCTTGTGGGGAGATACTCTGAAGCAATGCAAATGTCCTTGCTTTTGCTCACTAATGTTTGCATCCATTTTTGTCTACAACAGTTAGTACTGTGGTGTTTGCCTGCCTGTGGTGATTTCCATTTTCCATTGCTCCTTCCACAGGAATTAAACTACTGTAAGGAAGAACTGTCCCTCCTCCCCCTATGTTTACATCTATTCAGTTTATTTATATCAGAGTGGACTCATAAGTATTTTAAATTATGGCTTATCATCCACCACAGATTTGATCACTGGTGCTCCTTCAAGTTGGTTTCTGTGTCCTTCTGCCTCCTTTTCGGGGCACTTCTTTACTCTATGGTACCACAAGATATACCAGGCTTATTTTATACTTTCTCTGCTCTAGATCTGGAATTCCTCTAGATCTGATTCCTTCTACTGAAGAGTGGTATTTAGAAGCACTGTATGTGCCTGTTACTGGGGTGTCACTGTGTCTAGGTCCTCTAAGCAAACACGGCTGGGAAATACGTACATACATTGTAACCCCAGCGTTCACACACTGAAGCCTATTTATTTCAGCATCTATCTGTATGTGTATTAAAAACCATGAGTCCATACCTCCAATCCCAATCCAATACCACAAAGTTCGTTCTAGCCTTACCACCTTTTTGTCTGTAGCTTTTCTCCAACAGTGGGAAACCTGGCATGACCAGAGATCTGTAACCGTACTGTCCCTGCTGGAAGAGGGAGTGGGGAGGATGCTGCATTGTGCTTGGCCTTAGAGGATGGGATTTTGACAGACATGAGGCAAAGTCATTCCTGGCAGAGAGTAGAAGCTGGCGGGCAAAGCATGATGATGTGTGAACCTACAACAGGAAAGGAACAGATCCCAACGGGCCTGAATTTAATGCAGCATGTAGTTCATGAAGGGGATTTTACCTGCGGTGCATCAATTCAGTTCTTTTCTGCCAGGCAGTGGAGAACTGCCTGACATTTTGGATTAGGAAGTGGCAGAACCAAGGCTATGTGGGCTTGAGATCCAAGAGCAAATGGACTGGGTAGGGGGGAGAATGAAGCTAGCATCATAAGACAGGGTGGTAGAGGCCAGCACAGTAAAGGAGCGGCGGGTAGGAAAGGCATTATAGAAGAACCAACAGAACTTGGTAAATGGCAGAAAGTGGAGAAGGTAAGGAAAAGGAGTCAAAGTAATAATGCTCCAAACCTGTGTAGTTTGGAGAAAGTGGTATCATGAACCCAACCCCAAAAAGCGTTCTCTGTAAATTGTTTTCCCCTTGAGGGCACATACAGGCTTAACTACCTTGTGACCACAAAGCCTGGTAAAATGCCCTGTGATGATAGGCCTCAGTCAGCTCTCCCTTACTACCTGATCTCAGCTCTCGGACCTCCTTCAACCCCACCAAATCCAAATGCCTACAACACACGGCTATGACAACCATCCTCCCATGGCCGGCTGCCCATCACCTAGGACACAGCTAAAAACCCGCTCAAGGCCCTCCACGAGCTGGCCCCAACCTCCCTTTTGGGTTTATCTTGCATTATAACCAGAGGAGGCCACTTACCCTTCCCTGCTAACTTGGCATCACTTGGGTCCATGCCCTTCTCTCAAGCCCCACTGGTCCCCGGCATCCCTTTGAGTTCTTACCTCAACCAGGAACACCCTCCCCTACCTGCCTGACCCCTCCTGAACCTGTGCAAGTCAGCCCACCACTTGCTGGGTTGGATGCCCCTCTTCCCAGCCCCACAATGCTACCAAAATGGCCAGTCCCATCTTCTTCCCCTAACCCATACGTTTTTGGGGGCAAAGACATGTCTTGTTTACCACTGGGCCCAAACCTGTGGCACCTCCCTGGACATACTGCAGGTGTCCAAATCCCTGATGAAGGAAGGAAAGGGCAGACAGTCACCAATCTCTCTCATGCCTCACCGTACCCTCCCATCCCCCACCACTCAGCTTCTTCCTTCAGAGCTTAGCTCATCAACACAGCCTTCTCCACCTCCCCCAGCAGTCTCCTTCCAGCTGGCCTGACCCCTGAGCCCACATCACTGTTGGGTCTGTCAGCCTCGGCCATGTCTGAGCAGGCCAGCAGAGGTGCCCAGACAGAATGGGCGGGTGCAGATGCCCCGAGCCCAAGCCCTGCCTGCCACGAGGTCCTGTCCAGGAATAAGGCTGGGGAAGGCAGCCTTGTTCTCTGCTCCTCCTGGTGGATTGCAGCAAGTGGGTAATGAGGCAGGGGAATTCTACCACCAGGTTGAGAGCCCAACCCCCTGGGGCCTCCCAGGTTGTGCCACGTTGCCCCGCCAACCACTGAAACCCTCAGGCTTCTGAGCTAGAGCCAGTACCATGCTGCCTTCTTGCTGGTCCTTTCTCAAAGTCCCCAGGGATGGATGAGTGAACAACAACACAAAGAACCACAAGGAAACAGAGCCACGCACCAGGCCTTGTCCATAATTATTACTATAATGATTTACAAAAAAAGTTTTCAGGCAACTGTGTTAAATTATTGTACACATCTGGGAGAGGGAAGTAGGGGTCCTGGCCACAGGGTCAATGAAAACCTCCTTCATGGGAGAGGTGGGAAAAGGAAATGTGCCCCCCTTACTCCCTCTAGGTCTGACTCCAGATTAAGTGGCTTCCTCTCAACAAATGGAAGACCGTTAACCCTTTCCTATCCCGGGCACTAAGGTAAAGGAGAGGGAGCAGTGTCAATGAAGTGCTTTGAAGGGAGACCGCAATAAACTGTGGCCACCCGGACCCAGTGATCCTCTGCCCTGGCTCAAAGGGTCTGTACCTGGGCCAGACCCTTGGCTGGGGATGGAAGACTGCCCAGTCCTCAGCCTACACCAAGGCATCCACCTAGGAAGACAGGAGGACTGAATGCGATAGGGTAAGGGATGCCTAGGTGTGGCACAGGAAGCGGTGACACACCAGTGGGGAGCCGCTGGCCACCCCTCCACCCACGCCTCAAGGCTAGCTACGCAGGCATCCAGGCACTCTGGCTCTGGCAGGGATCCTGGCCTTGGAGCCTAGGGAAGCAGCCCCAAGGGTCAGAACAAGACCCTGCCAGGGGAGACTCCTGGAACAATCCAAAGCTGGGCTCCTCAATTCCTAAGTTCCAGCTCATGACTCCATCCATGCAGCTAAATGTTACTCTGTGTGTGTGCGCGCAGGTTTGTGTGCGTGTGTGTGTGTGTGTGTGCGCGTGCGCAGGGGAGGGCTGCAGGGAAGCATGGCTGCCCCATCTGCCCAGGGTTCAGGGCATGCAGGGGACTCTAGGCCTAGGATGTGAGCCCAGACCAGAAAGGGGTAAGGGCTCTGACTCCCCTTTGCTCCCACTCTCCCACCACGCTACACCTCTTCGGGCACTAGAAGGTTTTACGATGAATAGCACGGGAGCCATCCTCTTCATACTCCTTTTTGGATACCCACATCTTCTTAAAAGTATCGAGCGAGGCCAGGATGGAGCCACTGTGAGAAGGGAGGGATAGACTCTTGTGGACCCAAGCGTTCGGCCATCGGCCATTTCTGGGCACTCAGAGCTCCATCTCCTTTACCTGGGAGGGAAATCCACCCACTTCCACCTGGCCTGGGCCAATGGTCTCCTCCCAGAGCCCTCCCCGTGAGCCCCGCCTCACCCGATCCACGTGGAGTACAGCCGCTCCTGAGGGGCCGAGATCTAGAGGGAACAAGCAGCAATGTAATTGTCCACCCCACACGGCAGCCCCCACCCCAGCCTTGGGAACCTTTCCCTCAGGGCCCGAGGCCAGGTAGCAAGTGCATCAGCTGGGAGCAGTGGGAGCAGCCAGACATGGAGGAGGCGGCCGAGCTGAGCTGGGAGTGAGAGGATGTCGAGGTGGCATTTGCCCTTTCCTCCCCCACAGTCAAGGTTGCCCAGCACCCCCATGCCCCATGGGGCTCCCTGTAACCTCACCTTGATTTTGACATCCTTTGGGGCAAGCTTCTTCACTTCACTTAGCAATCGGTCACCGAAGCCTGTGAACACAAGGCTGGCTGAGCCCAGAGCCCATATCTGAACCCCCTTACCACTAGCAGCCCCATCTCTACCCTCTGGTGTCCCCAGCTGCTGCCAGCCTTCTTTTACTAGTTCTTTCCAGGATCAAGAAGGGGGGCGAGCCACCCCAAGGGCAGGAAAGAGCACCATGCCTGAAGTGGGCCCAGCTTCCTCAGAGAGGCAGCGTGAGAGGGAACCCCGAGTCACACACCTCGGTCTGGCTCCTGCATTCTTCCATCCAAAGCAAAGTCACAGGTAAATGACAAATCAGGGGAAAATACCTACCATTTCTGCCCATCACAGAGGCAAAGATCACATGCAGTGCTGGGAGGGCCCTGGGGGACTCACTTTGGCGGTATCTACCAGATAACAAGAACCTATGCCCACCCTCTGACTCAGCAAGTCTCCTGGGATTTCCCCTTTAGGGATATTCTTACTGTGTGAGGTTATCCGATGCAGCACGTCTGTGATTAGAGATGGCTGCAACAACCTCGCATCCATTCAGTGAAACACCACATGGCCGTATGAAAGAGCTCACATGGATGGGGAAAGACCTTCCAGATATGGGGCTACGTGACAAATACACGGTGTGCAGCGTGGGGAGCGTGTTATGAGGGTGTAAAAGCGGGAGCAAGGGGCAACGCACTTTTGCTTTCACCTGCACAGTGCTACTGAGCGCACAGCTGAGGAACCCGTACCTGCCAGGGGAGGGGGCGGGGCGACCAAGACAGTGGGGAAAGGGAGACGTCATCTCACACATTTCAGATCTTATGTGAACCAATCACCTACTTACAAAGTCAGTAAAATTTAATTTTAAGCCTTTCTCTTAAAAAAATAAATGCTGGGCGCCTGGGTGGCTCAGTCGGTTAAGCGACTGCCTTCGGCTCAGGTCATGATCCCGGGGTCCAGGGATCGAGTCCCGCATCGGGCTCCCTGCTCGGCAGGGAGTCTGCTTCTCCCTCTGACCCTCCCCCCTCTCATGCTCTATCTCATTCTCTCTCTCAAATAAATAAATAAAATCTTTAAAATAAATAAATAAATAAATAAATAAATGCTGAGTACCAAAAAGCCAATAGAAAATGGGCCACGTCCTAGGCTCCAGGGAGGGGGTTGTGGTCTAAGTCCTGATGGTACCTTAGTCTTGATCGCCACCTCCCAAATGGGGCTACCTTTGAAAAGCGTGGAGCCACCCGAAAGCACGATGTTGGCAAACAGCGTCCGGCGAAGGTCCATGTCGGACTTGTGGATGGCGAAGGCCAGCACCTCGTGGAGCCCCTCACTCTCATCACCTACCAGGTCTGGCTGGAACAGCAGCTCAGGGGCCCGGAACCGCGCTGGCCCCACCTTTGGAACACAAGATTGAGGGGGCCTCTTCTTCCTCCAGATACCAGTATCACCGCCACCCGCCCAGTGCCAGGCCGGGCAACTTACGTCGAGCATGCTGCCATCTGGCAAGGTGTACTGCGCCTTCTCCGTCTCCAGAGCCTCGTCCTTCTGTGGGTTGATGGAGAGGTAGCAGGCTCGCTGCGGTAGGCAGGGACACAACGCTCAGAAGGCTGCAACCGGGAAACCCACACCCGGGGCTCAACCTCACGCCTTGGTGCCGCCATGTCCCGTTGCCGCACCCAGCCTGCCTCCACACCCTCCTGCCGTCTGTCACCTCTTTGATGGTCCGGACAACCTCAAACTCGGCTGAGGTGTGAAAGTCAACTCCTTCCTTGCGCAGCAGTAGCCGGAGGTAGCGGGAGATGTCACGGCCAGCAATGTCCACGCGCATGATGGAGTGCGGCATGGCAAAGCCCTCATAGATGGGGACAGCATGAGTGACCCCGTCCCCCGAGTCTAAAACCACTCCCGTCGTGCGTCCTGTTGCATACCTGTCACCAAGTCAGCATCCCTTCATCTCAGCCACTGAGGTACAGGGCCCTCCTCACCCCTGGAAGGGACCCTGGGACATGTGCATTATCGGATCTGAAAAAGGGACCTGAGGAACTCCCCAAAGGAACAGTTACCAGAGGGCTGTTTCTATGGGGAAGTGAGACACGAGCAGGAGGACGGCCGCAGGGAGGACGGGGTCCCAGGAGACCCCCAGGGCTTGGGGAGCACTCACAGGCTGAGCACGGCCTGCATGGAGATAAACAGGGCTGGCACATTGAAGGTCTCAAAGAACACCTCTGCTGCCTTCTCCCGGTTCTTACTTGGGTTGAGTGGAGCCTCCGTTAGGAGAACAGGATGCTACAAGAGATGGCAGGGTTTAGGCATGCGCAGACAACGTGCTAGGTCCTAGAAGGATCTTCCCAGCCGGTCAACCCCCCGCTGCGAGCACAGGCCACTGCAGTCTGCCGTCCTGCCCGAGGACAACAGTGCACTGTCAGCAGTTCCCCTTCCAAAGATCCCGCTTTCTCTGGAGAGCTCGACTTGGCAGCCACCGACTGTGCGGACCCGCATCCACGCCACGAAGAGGCAGCAGGCGCTAATAAAATGCAGAGGAAGCGGGGCAGCACAACCAGGAAGGAAAGAGCAGCGAGACGGCAGAGCGAGGGCAGAGCGGGGAATTCGGGGCCGCCTGTCACACCTCCTCGGAGAAAGTCTGCAGCTGGTCCTTGGAGTAGACGTACTGCCAGATGCGCTCCATGTCGTTCCAGTCCCGCACCACGCCGTGCTCCATGGGGTAGCGGATGGCCAGCAGCCCCCGGTGCTCCTGCGGGGTAAGGTGGGAAGGTCAGCCGGAGCGCCGGGCCCCTCTCCAGCAACTGCTTTCCGCCCTCCTGGAAGCCGCCCCTTCATCTGCCCTGAATAGAACCACCACTGCTTCCTGGGTGTCCCCAAGCCTGGTGGCAGGTCCTACACTCAGCACAGGCTCCTCTGTCCAGCAGCAGCTTCTCAGGCCCTCAGGGCCCAGTCAGCTTCAACTGGCAGGGGACAGCAAGGGTGGTGATGTGCTCCCTCCCATGCTAGTCCTCCCCTTCCTCCCCTGGCTGTGCTTCGGGGGCTTCTCTACTTGCCGCCAACACATTCTCCCCTCTTCTCCCCTCACACTGCCCAGTTTCCTTCCCCACCACTCTGCGGTGACTGCTCCCGTGCCAGGAGCCGCCTTGTGGCCCATCCCACGCTGTTCTCTCCTGTGGTCACCTGTTGCTCACTGCTCCTTCCAGCTTTTCAGCCACTGCTCACACGTCCTGCATGGACCTGCCCTTCGGTGGCCCCCCAGAACGTGCCCCCTTTCACCAAACACCACGGGACCCCTCTCACCCACAGCCATGGCTCCTACCGACCCCACCTCCTGAAAGGCCCGCATCTCTGCACCCCTGGCTCAGGCCCCCTCCCACTGTGTCCCCCAGGTGCCTAAACTGCACTTGCTGCTGCCCCTCTACACCTCCGCTCCTCCCCCCGGGGCCTCCTCTGGCCGTGCAGCACTTAGACAAGCCACCCCACCTGGAGTGTAAGAGGTGGCCCCACGACACTCATTTCTATCAGTCATCAAGTCTGAGGGATCCAGACTCTTAAGTCACTTCTTAATCAACTCTTTCCTCTGTAGCTTCCAAATCGCTCTACAAGACAGGGCCTGAAGTAGTCTGTTCCCCCATACAGGAACCCTCGTGCCATCTCAGGGCGTTTCCGAGCTGGAGCCTTGAGAGCCCAGGAAGATACCAGACAGATGGCCCCAGAAAACAGATTCCCTCTCGGGAGGTATAGCTCTGACCATGAGCCCATGTTCCCGGGACTATGAAGACCCCAAGCCCAGGCAAAGGCAGGCCCCACAGGTGTTACCTCTGCTTTTGGTCCAATGAAGAGGTCCCCCTCCAGGGCTCCAGCCATCACTCGCATGTGCTTAGGGCGCCCGACACTGCAAGGACAGGTCGAGGCAGCAAGGTGGGTGGGGGGCGTGGGTGAGCCCACGTCCAGGAAAACCAGTCTAACTCTGTGGTCAAAGGGTAACTGCTCCAAAGCATCTGGACGTGGCCACGTGGCAAAGGCCAGAACCCAGGCCTAGGGGATATGGGCCTACAGAGCAGGCCTCGGCAGGATGGCATGCTCAGGGTCAGAAGAAAAGGTATCCTTTCCATTACCCACCCTCCCTCCCAGAGAAGGCGGAGAGCTCTGGAATCTCGGGCCCTTCATGGTCCAGCCCTGGCAGAGGGTCAGCTTCTGTAGCCACAATGACTCAGCCCACGCTCTCGATTTCAGGAGGGCAGGGCTGCCGCCACTGTCTACAGACCAAGGTCCCAAAGTTGGGTCATGGCTCCCTTGTGCACCCCTCTCTCATTCATTTGATCCTGCCCCTGCCCATTGCCAGGGCTTTCAGAATACAGATTCAGTTCTTGGAAGACTGGACGACCTACCATTCCAAAATTTGCCCCAAGTTCCCTGCACATCAATAGGAACTTTTAATTGTACCGAAGTGGGGTTCAGAAAAGAAAGCTGAAGCCCTACTGAGTGCTTGGTGCTCCAAACTGGCCCTGTCCCCAGACCAGGCCTGGGGTTCTTGGTATAGCCAGCCACTTTGGGACCTCCCAATGCCCCTGCTTAGGCCAATCCCTCTAAAACCTCCAGGATTTGAGAAGAAGCACCACCTAGGAAAAACTTCCCAATGGGCTACAGTAGCCGAAGGAGCACTCCAGGTTTATTTCGTGCTTTCCCCCCTCTTACTCCTACTGTCACTGGCTCTATTCAGGGGAAACACTCCCCTTGACCGAAACCCATTATTTTCTAGAGTTGGAAAATAAACAAGCTCTGAAAGAAACATTGCCTGGGAGGAAAGGATGGCTGTGCATTAATGCTCCACTCTTTCTCCTCTGGGTTTAGGTTTTGCTCCCAGAGCTGTCTCCCTTCCATTCTTGCTGCTGCTATGCCACCCTGTTCCCAACAGAATGCTGGTGGCTTCTCCTTCCTCCCTGGCTCAAGGGGGGACCAAAATGAGACTTCAAAGAGGAGGAAGCCCACAGCACTTGTCTTGTCCTTCCAGAGCCGGTAACAGCATTAGCCTCACAAGTCTGGTGTTTTCCCTTATAGGTGGGGGGCAAGAGTTGGCTTCAAAGAGAGCTGTGACAGAGAGCCAATGTTCTTCTAGGAATCCAACAAAAAGGTTCGGGCTGCTGCCTGAGCAACACTTACTAGTTTGGGAAACAGTATTTGGGAATCTGGTCTCCTGCAAAGCCAGCCTTGATCACCCCCGAACCCTGCAAGGAAAAACAATGTTTAGCTCCTGACATACACCTCCAGATGAAGGCAGTGCCCTGCAGTAGAGAGAACTGGCTGCTCCATCATGGCAGCCCGCGGAGGAAGTCTGAGATCCTGCCAAGAGGGCAAGATCATTTACAAGGACACCAGGGATTCACAACTAGGGGGTGATTTTACACCCCTTCTCCCAAATTTGACAATGTCTGGACACTGGGGAGGGGAGAGCAGGGGGGGAGGGCTACTGGCACCTAGGGGGTAGATGCCAGGGATCCTACTAAATATCCTACAATACACAGGCCAGCCCCTCACACACCAAGAATTATCTAGAACTATCTATCTATGTCAATATTGTGGAGATTGAGAAAACATGAAGTACATCCTCCTCTGCACACTCTAGGGTCAGTTCCAGGCAGGAAGAATCCATAGCAGCATAAGCTACTCCCCAAAGTCAGCTAGAAGCAACCTCCAAGCATAGTTTTTTTTTTTCAGTAGCCCCTGGCCACCCCCACCTCCCATCCCAGCAGACATTGACTTCATACAGGACCCACCCGGGGAAGATCACTGTGTACAGTGACAACCGGCACCTCTCTTCAAGTGGCTTCTCCAAAGACTACAGGTAAAGAACTTGGTCCCGCCACTGCTCCAGCATGGAAACTAGACTTAGGATCTTAAAGGGAACCTGATCTAGAAACCTCCCACTAATGAAGGAATCAGCCTCTCAACCTCACTTCCCACAGATCACCGTCACAACCTTTTGGTGCAGTGCAGAAATAAACATCCTCTCGTTAGAGAGGAGGGGCTGGAAGCCCACGGGGATCAGGAAGGTTGTCCTCTGAACTCCTAAGCCTGTTGGTTAGCCTAAGTGAATGATCTGCCCACCAAGAAAGGAAGTGTCCTAGTCCTTCCTGTAGCCTGTTGGAGAGGACCTCTGAGCCCAGTTCTAGCCTTCTTATTAAACATCCCCTGCTGTGATTCAAGGAGCCCACGTGGATACTCCGAGGGGGGGGGGAAGCCATTCAGGATTACATGGGGGTCATGTGGGAGGGAGACACATCCCAGAAAGAGGAGTGAGTCATAATCAAAAACTCCAAGGCACACACAGCTCAGGCAGGTACCCAGCTAGGGGCAGATCTATAGATCTCCTGCCCTTCATTTTCCTCCCATGGACCGGAAAGTTCTGAGGTCAGAAATCCTCAGAGGCCAGCTGAAAACATGCTGAACCTCAGTGCTGAAGGACAAGGCCACAAGGAAGCCAGGCAACTTTTCTCTGAAGCTTCCAAACCATTATCCGAACTCTCCCCACTGTCCTGCTAGCTGTGGAATTTCTGCTCAGCTCGGGCAAGGAGTACTTAAGGAGAGGGTCAAAGTAGCCAAGTGGCCAACCAGGTGATGGTGGATATGTGGTTGGCAGACCAGTCAAAGAGCCCAGTAGGGCCTGTCCACTCTGGGCGTCCTGCTAAGAGTTGCAGCCTCTTGGGAAGTGCTGTTGTAGAGGTCACCAAGCGAATTCTCTCTGAAAGATCAGACCAGCACTGTGCAAAAGGACAAATGCTATCTCTCCTCTTCCACGAGGAGGGGCACCCAGAGCCCGAGAAGGGAGTAAAGGGGCTGGGGCCGAAACCTAACCAGTGACCCCCCTTCCAACCAAGCAGTGCTCAGAGTGCATCCCCAGGCCTGACACACGGGTGCATGGCTGGGCCGTCGGGCTGTCACTCCAGCACTCCGGATGCTGATCAAGTGTCGCCAGACAGATGGATCCCCTGCCTCTCCAGTACGCCCCCGCCGGGCTCGGGGTCGGGGGTGGGGGGGCGCTTCGGGCAGGAGCTCCGCTGCACCGGTGGAGGGGCTGGCCCCAAGGCCCGGGCGACAGAGCCAGCTGAGCAGGAGAGCCCTAGGCGGACGTGGCGGGCGGGCAGTGCGTGGAGGACTAGTGGAGACTGGCGGGGGTCCCTCCCGGCGCCGCCGCGTGCGCCCCCGGGGGCAGGGCGCCCGTCCTCCCCCCGACTGCCGGGCCTCACGTTGTCGATGACCACGGGCTGGTTGGCGATAATGTCGTAGGACTCCATGGCCCGGCCGGGCCGGCCCTGCCCAGCGGGGGGCTGCAGGAGCGACCGGCGGGCGTGCGGACCTAGAGCGCGGCCGCTCTAGCCACGGTGCCGCGCCCCTCCCATCCCGCGCGCGCAGCCTACGCTAGCCCCGCGGGCCTTGCTGGAGAGCGCCCCCCCGCCCCGGCCAATCACCGCTCCCACTCGTGCGGATTGACGGCGGGCGCCCCGGGCCTGCTGCGTGCGGGCAAAGGGGCGGGGCCTCTGGGTCCTGACCAGCCAATTGAGGCCTCCCGGAAGTATTGCAGGAGCGCTTCCAAGGTAGGCTGCGCAGTGTTTTGGGGGGGCGGGGGTGACGTCATGGCTCGGCTCTTAAAGGGGACCCGGGCAGAGTCTAGGGGGTTCTGAGAGTCACCTGTCCTGGAAGACTTCGTTCCCGAGCGGCAGCACCTGCGACCACGCTACTTCGTGAGCTCGTAGTCCCCGAGGAGGCCGGGGCTGGGTATTTTACCCAAAGCATTTCTTTACCGAGCCCTGGGGAGAATCCTTTTCCGTGTAAAAATTACAGTTCTGTGGTAACTTGGTAGCTGGCTTTAATCGAACACATGCTATGTGTTTGCGGAGCACTTCTACCCATTTTACATAGATTATATTAAATCCTTGCAATTACTGTCAGGTAGCTGTATTCTTATTCCCATTTCGCAGATGTGGGGACCGAGGGGCCTCGCAACTCTGTAACTAGTCCGGGGCTGTCCAGCTAGAACAGCTGAGGTCAGCATGCCCGCAGCCTCCAGCCCCGCGGGGATCTGTTGCCTCAAGGGTGCAAGGGATCGAGTCCTAAATTCATTTACCAAACTGAGCCATGGTTATTTGCTTCTACTTACACCTTTCCCACTAAACTGTGAGATTAAATTTGGTAAAAGTGAAGCACAACATTATACAGAAAAGTGCAGAAATCACATTTCAATGAATTATTACAATGTGGGCACACTTGTATAACCATAACTGAGTTTAAGAAACCGAGCATGAGCAGCACCCCAGAAGCTACCCGCTCCTCTCAGTCGCTGCCCGGCCTCTCCTCCGAGGTGACTGCTTTCCTGAATTAACACCAAAGGTTAGTTTTGCCTATTTAGGAACTTTATGCAAATGGAATAATAAGTATGCATTCATAAAATGGGCTAGTGTGCAACCATTAAAAATAATGAAGTTTTATATAATCTCATATGAAACACATCAGGACATAGGGCTAAGTCAAAGCAAAGAAAGCCAGACCTAGTGTCCAAAATGTTATATGTGTGAGAGTCTCCAAAGAGTTTATGAGGCAACTTCAGGGCTCACATGGGAAAGGGCCCACTGGTAAATGTGGGTGAATGAAGGGAGAATTCTTTTTTTTACAATATACTTTTTTTTTTTTTGCTATTGAATTGTTTATAACTTGTTCTGTATATATATTTTTCCCCTCATTTTTTTTTATTGTGGCAGAATACACACAACATAAAATTTACCATCTTAACCATTTTTTTTTCCATCTTAACCATTTTTAAGTGTACAGTTGAGTGGTATTAAATACATTCGTAATGTGCAACCATTACCATCATCCATCTCCAGAACTCTTTTCATCTTGTAAAACTGCAACTTTGTACTTATTAAACAGTAACTCCCCATTCCCTCTCCCCTCAGGCCAGGGCAACCACTGTTCTACTTTGTTTCTATGCATTTAGATACCTCATAGTTACCCTTTTGTGACTAGCTTATTCTACTTGGCATATCCTCAAGGTTCATCCATGTTGTAGCATGTGACAGGATTTCCTTTCAAGGCTGAATAACATTCTGTTGTATGAATATACCACATTTTGCTTATTCATTCATCTCTTGAGGGACCTTGGGTTGCTTCCACATCTTAGCTACTGGGAATAACACTACCTAATGAACATGGGTGTATAAATGCCTCTTTGAAGCCCTGTTTTCAATTCTTTGGCATATATAGCCATATATAGGGTTGCTGGATCATATGGTAGTTCTATTTTTAATTTTTTGAGGAACGGCCATGCTGTTTTCCATAGCAGCTGCACAATTTTACATTCCAAACAACAGCCCAAGAGGGTTCCAGTTTCTCCACATTCTCATCAACACTTGTTATTTTCTGGTTTTGGTTTTGGTTTTGTTTTAGTAGCCAACATAATGGGTATATGGTGGTATCTCATCATCGTTTTGATTTGCATTGCTTTAATGATTTGTGAGGTTGAGCATTTTTCATGTGCTTATTGGCCATTTGTATATCTTCTTTGGGACAATGTCTATTCAAATATTTTGTCCATTTCTGAATTGATTATTTGTTGTTGAGTTTTAGGAGCTCTCTACACATTCTGGATATTAATCCTTTATCAGATATTTGCAAATATTTCCCCCATTCTGTGGATTGCCTTTTTACTCTGTTAATAGTGTCTTCTGATGCACAAATTTTTTGCATTTTCAGGAAGTCTAATTTGTCTATTTTTGTTGTTGTTGCCTGTGTCTTTGGTTTCATATCTGAGAAATTATCACCAAATCCAATGTCCTGAAGCTTTTGTCCTGTTTTATTTAAAAACATTTTTTTTAAGATTATTTATTTATTTATTTTAGAGAGAGAGAGAGAGCATGCACACGTGCCGGGGAGGGGCAGAGGGAGAGGGACAAGCAGACTCCCTGCTGAGGAGAGCCCCATGGAGGGCTGGATCCCAGGACCCTGAGATCATGACCTGAGTCGAAGTCAGACGCTTAACCAACTGAGCCACCCTGGCAACCCCTTGCCCTGTTTTATTTTAAGGATTTTATAGTTTTAGTTCTTATATTTAGGACTTTGACCCATTTTGGGTTTTTTGTATATAATGTTGGGTAAGGGTCCAACTTTATTCTTTTGCATGTGGATATCCAGTTTCCCAGCACCTTTTGTTGAAAAGACTGTCCTTTCCCCATTGAATGGTTTTGGCATTTGTCAAAATCGTTTGACCACATATGTGAGGGCATATTTCTGGGCTCTCTGTTCTAGTTCATTGGTCTGTATGTCTGCCTTTCAGATATATTACTTTTTAAATGAAATAAAAAAACTGAAGTGGAAAAGTATCTGCATGACAAACAGCCAAGCATTTATGAAAGAAGTGCTAGGGTTCTGCTTGCGAAGAAACTCCATGAACCCTGGGCAGCAGGGGCAACAGTGCTGGGGGAGGAGTGGCTGAAAAGGGCCCCCAAAGTACATGTTATTGAAGGCTATAGAGCGAACCTGGCTACAGAGGCAGGAGGGCAGGCTCATCAATTATCCTCTAAGACAACCATGAAGAGGAGGAGCTCAGAAACCTTACTTTGGAGGGAGAAAGGGACAAAGAGAAAGAAAAACTGGGAGGGGCAGGAGAGAGTGACAAGGTGAGAGAATCCCCCAAACCTGTAAGGCCAGCCACTCCTTCCTTGCTCCTTCTAGCTTCTCTCAGCATCTCCCCCATTTCTTTTTTTTTATTTTAATTTTATTTTTTTAATTTTTAAAAATATTTTATTTATTCATTTGACAGAGAAAGACACAGCGAGAGAGGGAACACAAGCAGGGGGAGTGGGAGAGGGAGAAGCAGGCTTCCCACGGAGCAGGGAGCCCGACGTGGGGCTCGATCCCGGGACCCTGGGATCATGACCTGAGCCCCTGGGATCATGACCTGAGCAGAAGGCAGACGCTTAACGACTGAGCCACCCAGGCGCCCTTCCCCCATTTCTTATCTGGATGGCTCCCTAGCTCTTAGAGTCCTTTGATCTTCTCAATTTCAGTAACTATTCCTTATACCCACGTTACCAATAAAGACAAAAGTTACCAATGCAGGTCAGTTCTTAGCATGCCTGGAAGAACCATCGGATAGGGTCTTTGGGGATTTCCCCGAGAGACAGACCCCAAAAGAAAGACAGAGAGGATGGAATGCTCTGCCTGATGCTACCTCCTCATTCTTTCTACTACAGATACCCAGCTGTGGCCACCAATGATTTGAGAAAAATTAGTGACCAAGCAAAACTATTGAGGAAATACTGTCAACTAAATTACCTGAAAATTGGATGAGTTCTTGCTGTAGCCTGAGTGCTTCCCCTTTGATTTCTGTTGGATTTCCTTTTAAGATCTTATCTTATTATTTCCTTGGGCACTTAGGATGGAAGATTGGGGTGAACTGAAGAGTCAGATGCCTGGGTGTAATTTGCTATCTTCAAATCAGAACCCTATCATTCTGTTTCATTTTTGTGTATCTCACAGGTGAAAACATAGGGTCACCTTGTTGTACATTGCATTTTCTTATGCTCTGTGAAATAGAAATGACATACAGTAAACTGCATATATATAAATAGTACAGTTTGGTGAATTTTGACATATGAATACACCGTGAAACCATTTTCCCCAATCAGGATAATGAAGATATACATTGCCCTGCAGTTCATCATGCACCTTGGTTAAGCCCTTCCTTTCCTCCCCCTTTCGCCCCTTTATCCTTAGACAAGCACTAGCCAGGACTTTCTGTACTATAGATTAGTTGTCATTTTCTAGAATTCTCTATTGTATATGATTACATGGTTATACATAATACAGTATTTATATATTTAAATATATAGAATAAATTGTAATATAGTGGGATTTTAAATTGTATATAAATGGACTACATAAATGGACTCATCTGTATGTATCTTTTGTTGTCTGACTTCTTTCACTCAGCACATGTATTTTGAGATTGCTTCATGTTATTGCATGGAACATGTTTGTTACTTTTAATTGTTTAGTAATTTTATCTAATTTTATTTTTTTAAATTTTATCTTATTTAAAAAAAAATATTTTATTTTATTTATTTGACAGAGAGGGAGAGAAAGGGAGAGAGAACACAAGCAGAGGGAGCGGCAGGCAGACGGAGAGGGAGAAGCAGGCCTCCCGCGGAGCAGGGAGCCCGCTGTGGGGCTTGATCCCAAGACCTGGGATCATGACCTGAGCCAGGCAGACTGTGAGATCACAACCTGAGCTGAAGGCAGATGCTTAACTGACTGAGCCACTCAGGCACCCCCACATAATGTCTTCTGATCCATAAGCATAGTATGTCTCTCTCCATATTAGGTCTTTAAAATTTTCTGATTATTATCATTAATTGATAAAGCATACTCTTTAATCCCCATCACCTATTTCATCCATCCCCCAACCGTCTGGTAATCATCGGTTTGTTCTCTATAGTTAAGAGTCTGATTCTTGGTTTCTCCCTCTTTCTCTTTTTTAACCTTTGCTCATTTTTTGTTTGTTTCTTAAATTCCACATATGAGTGAAATCATATGGTATTCGTCTTTCTCTGACTGGCTTATTTCTGCTAGCATTCTGTTAGCATTATAGTCTCTTGCTCTATCCATGTTGTTGCAAATGGCAAGATTTCAGTCTTTTCTTATGGCATATATCTATCATCTATCTATCTATCTATCTATCTATCTCACATCTTCTTTATCCATTCATCTGTCGATGGACACTTGGGCTGCTTCCATAATTTGGCTATTGTAAATAATTGTAATATTGTAAATAATTCTGCAATAAACACAGGGGTGCATGTATCCCTTTGAATTAGTGTTTTTGTATTTTGGGGGTAAATACCCAGTAGTGTGATTCCTGGGTAATAGGATAATAGGATAGTTCTATTTTTAACTTTCTGAGGAACTTCCATACTGTTTTCCACAGTGGCGGCACAAGTTTGCACAAGTGTTCCTATTTTTCCACATCCTCACCAACGCTTTGTTGTTTTTTAAATTTAATTAATTAATTAATTTTTAATTTTTTAATTTATATTTTTATTTTTTTGTTGTTCTTTGATATTATTATTTTAAGAATTTTTTGGTGTATAGGTTTTATACTCTTTCATCAAGTTTATTGCTAAATGTTTTATATTTCTGATGCTATTATCAATAGTATTTTTAAAATTTCAATTTCTAATTGTTTAATGTCAGTAGATAGAAATACAATTGATTTTTAAAAATAGATTTTATTTTTTAGAGCAATTTTAGGTTTATAGAAAAATGATGCAGAAAGTAACAGTTCCCATATACCTCCACCCCTTACCCTCTTTCCCCTATTATTTTTTTAAAGATTTATTTATTTGAGAGAGAAAGAGTACGTGTGCCCATGCACAAGTGGGGGGAGGGACAGATGGAGAGAATCTTCAAGCAGACTCCCTGGTAATCAGGGAGACTGACTCAACTTGAGGCTAAATCCCACGAGCCATGAGATCATGACCTGAGCCAAAATCACTAAAGGGACACTTAACCAACTGAGCCATCCAGGAGCCCCTTCCCCTATTATTAACATTTTGTTTTAGTGTGGTACATTTGTTATAATTTATGAACCAATATTGATACATTGTTATTAACTAAGGTCTGTAGCTTATACCAGGGTTCACTGTTTTGTACATCCTGTGGGTTTTGATAAATACATAATGTCATATAATCACCATTACTGTATCATACAGAATAGTTTAATGGCCCTAAAAAATCACATATGTTCCACCTATTCATTCCTCCCTCCTCCTGAATCCCTGGCAACCTGATCTTTTTACTGTTTGGTTTTGCCTTTTACAGATAATGTCATATAGTTGGAACCATAGAGCATGTAGCCTTTTCAGACTGGCTTCTCTCACTTAGTGTTAGGCATTTAAGTTTCCTCTATGTGTTTCTGTGGCTTGATAGCTCATTTCTTCTTATTGCTAAATGATATTCCATTGTTTCAATGTACCACAGTTTGTTTATCCGTTCATCTATTGAAGGGTATTTTAGTTGCTTTCAATTTTTGGCAATTATGAACAAAGCTGGTATAAACATTCATATGCAGCTTTTTGTGTAAATGTGATTTCAACTCATTTGGGTAAATACCTAGGAGTGTGATTGGTGGATGGTGAACCTATGCTTTTTTGTTAAAAACCACCAAACTTCATTCCAAAGTGGCTGTACTATTTTTTTTAAAGATTTTATTTATTTATTTGAGAGAGAGAGAGTGAGAGAGAGAAAGAGCACAAGAGGGGGGAGTAGGAGAGGGAGAAGCAGACTCCCTGTCGAGCAGGGAGCCCGATGCGGGACTCGATCCCGGGACTCCAGGATCATGACCTGAGCCAAAGGCAGTCGCTTAACCAACTGAGCCACCCAGGCGCCCCTATTTTTTTTTTTTTAAAGATTTTATTTATTTGAGAGAGAGAGAGCACAAGCGGGGGGAGTGGCAGGCAGAGCGAGAAGCAGGCTCCCTGCTGAGCAAGCAGCTGATGTGGGGCTCGATCCGAGGACCCTGGGATCATGACCTGAGCCAAAGGCAGACGCTTAACCTACTGAGCCACCCAGGTGTCCTGTGGCTGTACTATTTTACATTCCCACCAGTAATGAATGAGAATTCCTGTTGCTGCGCATACTCACCAGCATTTGTTGTCAGTGTTTTGGACTTTAGCTGTTTTAATAGCTGTATATGGCATCTCATTACTGTTTTAATTTGCAATTCCCTAATGACACGTGATGTTGAGCATCTTTTCACATGCTTATTTGCTACTTGTATATCTTCTTGGTGAGGTGTTTGTTCAGATCTTTTGCCCATTTTTAATTTTTTTTTTTAGTTTTAAGAATTCTTTGTATATTTTAATTAATTAATTAATTTTTAAAGATTTATTTATTTATTATTTTAGAGAGACAGTGAGCAGGGGGAGGCGCAGAGAGAGAGGGAGAGAATCCTGAAGCAGACTTCCCACTGAGCATAGAGCCCAACACGGGGCTCAATCCCAGGACCCCAAGATCATGACCTGAGCTGAAATCCAGAGTTAGCTGCCTAACCGACTGACCCACCCAGGCACCCCTATTTATTTATTTTTTAAGTAGGCTCTATGCCCAGTGTGGGGCCCAAGATGGGGCCCGAACTCACCACTCCAAGATCAAGACCTGAGCTGAGATCAAGAGTCAGATGCTTAACCCACTGAGACATCCAGGTGTCCCAAGAATTCTTTGTATATTGTAGATACAAGCTCTTTATTACATACGTATTTCAAAAATATCTTCTCCTAGTCTGTGGCTTGTCTTTCCATTCTGTTAATACAATTGATTTTTCAGTATTGACCTTGTATCCTGCCACCTTACTAAACTCATTTTTTCTTAGGATTTCTTAGAATTTTCTATGTAGATGATCAAGTCAACTGAGAATAAAGACAGTTCTACTTCTTCCTTTCTCTTTTTTTTTTAAGAGGGGGGAGGGGCAGAGGGAGAGAGAGATTTTTTTTTTTTTTTTTTTTTGAGAGAGAGAATATTAAGCGGACTCCACACCCAGCCTGGAGCCCCATGTGGGGCTCTATGTCACTACCCTGAGATCATGACCTGAGCTGAAATCAAGCTAATGCTTAACCAATTGAGCCACCCAGGTGCCCCTCCTTCTTCCCTTCTAATTCATATGCCTTTCATTTCTCTTTATTGCCTTATTGCATGGGTAGACCTTTAGAACAATGTTGAATGAAAGGGGTGAGAATGACATTTTTGCACTGATCTCGAGATTAGGGAGAAAGCATTTTGCTATGATATATGTTACTGTAGATTTTTTATAGATGCCCTTTATCAAACTGAGAAAGTTCCCTTTATTTTACATCAATGGGGGTTTTATCCTAAATGGATGGTAGATTTTGTCAAGTACTTTTTCTGCATCTAATGTGATGATCATATGATTTTTCTATTAATGTGATGAATTACAGTTATCTATTTTTGAATGTTCAAGCAGCCTTGCATTCTTGGAATAAGCCGCACTTAGTTGTGGTATGTTAGTCTTTAAAAAATAATGTTGGATTCAATTTGCTAAAATTTTGTTAAGAATTCTTACATCTTTGGGGCGCCTGCATGGTTCAGTTGGTTAAGTGTCTGCCTTTGGCTCAGGTCATGATCCCAGGGTCCCAGGATTGAGCCCCACATCGGGCTCCCTGCTCAGTGGGGAGTCTACTTCTCCTTCCTCTGCCCCTTCCCCTGCTTGTGCTCTCTCTCTCTCAAATAAATAAATACAATCTTTAGAAAAAAAGAATTCTTGCATCTTTTATGAAAGATATTGGCCTATAGTTTTCTTTTATTATAATATCTTTGTCTGGTTTGGTATTAGGATAATGCTGGTCTCGTAGAATGAGTTAGGAAGTATTTCTTCGGTTTCAACTTTTCAGAAGAGTTTGTATAGAGTTGATGATGTTTATTCCTTAAATATTGGTAGAGTTAACCAGTGAAGCCATCTGGACTTTGAGTTTTCTTTGTGGGAAAGTTTGTACCCACAAATTCAGTTTCTTTAACATAGAGCTTTTTCTTTTTTTCTTTTTTTAAAGGTCTTATTTATTTATGTGACAGAGAGAGACAGTGAGAGAGGGAACACAAGCAGGGGGAGTGGGAGAGGGAGAAGCAGGCCTCCTGCTGAGCAGGGAGCCCAGTATGGGGCTCAATCCCAGGACCCTGAGATCATGACGCGAGCCGAAGGCAGTCACTCAACCGACTGAGCCACCCAGGTGTCCCGAGCTTTTTCTTTTTTAAAAAGAAAAACAATTTCTTTTTTGTAGAGCTATTTAGGTTATTTTTTTTCTTGAGCAAGTTCTGTTTATATCTTTCAAGGAATCTGTGCATTTTATCTGACTTGTAGAATCTATTGACAAAAAGTTGTTCATTATGTAATGTCATTTTCCTTTTAACATCTGTAGTATCTGTAGTGATGTCTACTCTCACATTCTTGATACTGGTAATGGGTGTCTTCTCTCTTTTTCCCTCATCCGTCTGGCTAGAGGTTTATCTATTTTACTGATTTTCTCAAAGAACCAGTTTTTGGTTTCATTGATTTTTTTTTATTATGTTATGTTGAATCACCATACATTACATCATTAGTTTTTGATGTAGTGTTCCATGATTCATTGTTTGCGTATAACACCCAGTGCTCCATGCAGTACGTGCCCTCCTTAATACCCATCCCCAGGCTAACCCATCCCCCAACCCCCCTCCCCTCTAGAACCCTCAGTTTGTTTCTCAGAGCCCATAGTCTCTCATGGTTCATCTCCCCCTCTGATTTCCGCCCCCCCCTTCACTTTTCCCTTCCTACTATCTTCTTCTTCTTCTTCTTCTTTTTTTTTTTTAACATATAATATATTATTTGTTTCAGAGGTACAGGTCTGAGATTCATCAGTCTTACACAATTCACAGTGCTCACCATAGCACATCTCCTCCCCAATGTCTATCACCCAGCCACCCCATCCCTCCCACCCCCACCACTCCAGCAACCCTCAGTTTGTTTCATTGACTTTTTTCAGTGGTTTTTACATTATTAAAAGATAACAAAAGGGCACCTGCGTGGCTCAGTCAGTTAAACTTCTGCCTTCAGCTCTGGTCATGATCTTGGGGTCCTAGGATTGAGCCCCACCCATATCGGGCTCCCTGCTCAGCAGGGAGTCTGCTTCTCCATCTCCCTCTCCCTCTGCTCCTCCCCCCTGCTCATGCTCTCTCTCTGTCTCTCAAATAAATAAATAAATAAATCTTTAAAAAAAAAAGGTAACAACAACAACAAACAAAGAAGAATATGTGACAGAGACATATGTGGTCTCTGAAGCCTAAAATATTTTCTATTTGGCTTTTTATAGAAAAAGTTTATTGACTCCTGCTCTCGACCTGGATGACTGCATAATTATAGATGTTTTCCCTTCATGCCTAGATACTCAACAAATCTGCCTGGAAATAAGAGAAATGAGGCAGAAAAAGGCTAATGATCACTTAAATGTAAGTGCCATAGGGTGCACTTAGGTTGCAAAGCAGCCTGAATTCTGTTCCTCTGGTGATGTGAGCAGATGGGAGGGAAGGGAAGGGGTAAATGGGAGAGGAGGTGGTAAGTATTCTGGGAATAGGACTCACTAGGATTCAGTAGTGGCCTGAAGAATGTTAAGGGGACTTACCTGGCCTCTTATTTCATCAGCAGTAAAATGAAGGTGATGCTGGTGTAGTCCCCATAGGGGCAATGGAGGTGGGGAAGGTGGCCAGACTTGGGGAGGTGTGGGAAAATAGAACAGAGAGGATTTGTTCATGGACTGGATGTGTGGTGAGAGAGAGAGAAAGGAGTCTAGGATGAACCCTGGATTTTGGCCTGAGTGCGTGGAAGGATGGAGTTGTTGCTGAGATGGGGAGAGTAGCAGGAGTGGGCAGTGAGGATCAAGAGTTAGGTGGTTGTGCCTCTTGAGTTTGAAGTTAGCCTATTTTTTCCATTGCCTTGGTTTCTACTAACCCTCAGCACTGTGTGACATCTCTCTGGTAAAAGGCCCCCAGTGGACTCCATTCCCACCTCACACCTAGCCCACACTCAGCCCTTTCCAAGGTTTTGCTCCACTGAAGTTTCACCCATCTCTTTTCTCATGTCTTTTCCTCCCCTGGGTATTTTTTTCCCATCTACCAGGACACATTTTTGGTATTTCCACACATAGGGTAGGTTTACTCTTTCTGCAGGAGATTTTAGACCATCTTGGGCTGCTGTGTTTTCTCACAACAAAGGCAAGTGGCAGAAATGAGGGAGTCAGTGCCTGGAGTTAGTGTTTATTTTTCTATTTACTGATAATTTGAAGTTGGACATTTTCTGTCTTTTGGGTATGCTGAGGGTGTGAGTCTTGTGTTGTTTTATATGTTGCTTTTGTTGTTCTATTTTTTGTTTTTGTGAAGATATTTTAGAGAAGTAGGTTTTATGGGGCTGCCATTACCTAATGTTATGGGTTGAATTGTATCCCCCTTCCTAAATTTATATGTTGATGCCCTCACGCACAGTACCTCAGAATGTGGCTCTGTTTGGCCTGTCTTTACAGAGGCAATCAAGTTACAGCGAAGTTCTTAGGGTGGGTCCCAAGCCCGTATGACTTGTATCCTCATAAGAAGAGGAGATTTGGACACAGATACACATGGAGGAAAGATAATGTGAAGATGTAGGGAGAAGACAATCATTTATAAGCCAAGAAGAGAGGCCTTAGTAAGAACCAACCCTGCTGACACCTTGATCTTGGACTTCTAGCCTCCAGAACTATAAAATAATAGATTTCTATTATTTAAGCACACCTCCCCTTATTTTGTGGTGCTTTTTATGGCAGTCCCAGTAAGCTAAGATGCCTGAGTCACTCAGAATTCTAATATATAACTTTTTGTGTAACTTTTTGTCCCCTAAAGGTCTCTTCAGTCCCTGACTGCATACAGTGCATGAGCCTAAGGGCTAAAGGCAGGGCTGGCTACATAATTTGTGGGATTCAGTGCAAAATAAAAATGTGGGGAAGAATGTACAGTTAAATGTGCTATAATATAAAGATTTTACCTTTAAAAATAGTTATGTTTATAAAACATAATAGGGGAAACAGTGATATACATGTGACAACATCAACTTTTGTATATATTTTCAGAGTTATAATCATATATATATATATTTTAGATTTCATTTATTTATTTGAGAGAGAGAGTGAGAGAGAGAGAGAGCATGAGTGGGGGTTAGGGAGAGGGAGAAGCAGACTCCCCACTGAGCAGGGAGCCTGAGGCGGGGCTCAATCCCAGAACCCTGGGATCATGACCTGAGCTGCAGACGCTTAACCGACTGAGCCTCCCAGGTGCCCCAGAGTTATAATCATATATAATACAATAAATAACAATACTTTCCTAATGCAATATCTTGATTTAGCGTAAGATTTTTCTGACTACCCTAGCTACTTCCAATTCACTTAAGCTGATGTGTGTGTGTGTGTGTGTGTGTATAATTTTTAAGTAATCTCCACATCCAACATGGGGCTCAAACTCACAGCCCCAAGATCAAGAGTCACATACTCCACCGACTGAGCCAGCCAGGTGCTGCTCACTTAAGTTGATTTAGTTGATTTTTCTGTCATGCACAACTTAAGAGTCCTGGTTAATATCCTACCATCTTCAGGCTGCAGTGCACACAGGATGGAGGAGGGTACTGCAGAGCCGAAGGGGTGGGTGGAAAGCCTGTTTCCTCCGGGTGGCCAGTGGCCCCTTCTCGTCCCTCTCCACAGACACCAGGCCCTGCCCCCTCCCCCTGTAGAACTGCCCTCCATCTTGCTTCCTGGTGTGACTTCATAGACCTTCTGGTTCCGCAGTATCCTGGAGCTCGAGGCAGTTATGGCTGAAGGATTTCAGGAGAGATACAGACTATGGCAAAGAAGAGAGGAGCAGAGACCCTCTTCTTTGTTCTCTTCCTGGACTGTTGGCAAGGTACAGAGCTCTACCCTCTCAAAGGTCCTATCACAAGTGTAGTGTGGCAGATACCGAAGTAAGAGACTCCCTGTGAACCTAAATCAGGAGGGAGATGGTGTTCTCCTCCCGCAGGTGGAATGGTGAATGCGGGATTTCTCCCCACCTCCACCTTCCTTACCTCCCTGAATCCACTGTAGGGACTTCTTGCTCGGAAGTGGGTAACTTTAACATTTTTCCTGACTGAAGCTTTCTCAGAGGACCTCTGTAGGAGGGTAGCCCACAGGCACACTGAGCTTTTTTTTATTTATTTATTTATTTATTTATTTATTTATTTATTTTATTTTTTTTTTTTAAAGATTTTTATTTATTTATTTGAGAGAGAGAGAGAGAATGAGAGACAGAGAGCACGAGAGGGAAGAGGGCAGAGGGAGCAGCAGACCCCCCACTGAGCAGGGAGCCCGATGTGGGACTCGATCCCGGGACTCCAGGATCCTGACCTGAGCCGAAGGCAGTCGCTTAACCAACTGAGCCACCCAGGCGCCCCACACTGAGCTTTTTGTTACAAAATTTTTCAAACATATACAAAAGTAGAAAGTAGTATGAACCTCTATGCACTAATTAGGCCAATCTTGTTTCATCTATCCCCTCATACACACACACACACACACACACATTTTAAATAACAGCTTTGTTGAGATATAATTCACATAACATAAAATTCACCCTTTTAAGTATATAATTCAGTGGTTTTTAGTATATTCACAGAGTTGTGAATCAGCACTGCTTAATTTAATTTAACTTAATTTTTTAAAGATTTTATTTATTTATTTGTCAGAGAGAGAGAGAGCACAAGCAGGGGGAGCGGCGGGCAGAAAGAGAAGCAGACTCCCCGCTGAGCAAGGAGCCCGATGCGGGGCTCCATCCCAGGACTCTGGAATCATGACCTGAGCTGAAGGCAGATGCTCAACTGACTGAGCCACCCAGGCGCCCCAACACTGCTTAATTTTAGAACATTTTCACCACTCCATAAAGCACTATCACACTCACCAGCTGTCACGCCCCATTCCCTCTTTCCCACAGTCCCTGGCAACCACTAATGTACTGACTGCTCTCCGGAGTTGTCTCTTCTGGATATTTCCCATATGGAATCATACAACGTGTGATCTTTTGTGACTGGCTTCTTTTTTTTTTTTTTTTTAAAGATTTTATTTATTTATTTGAGAGAGAGAATGAGAGACAGAAAGCACGAGAGGGAAGAGGGTCAGAGGGAGAGGCAGACCCCTGCTGAGCAGGGAGCCTGATGCGGGACTGGATCCCGGGACTCCAGGATCATGACCTGAGCCGAAGGCAGTCGCTTAACCGACTGAACCACCCAGGCGCCCTTGTGACTGGCTTCTTTCATGTAACAGGTTTCATGTTCAGCCACCCTGTAGCCTGTATCAGTACTTCAGTCCTTTCTGTGGCCCAACAGTATTCCCTTGTATGCATAATGCCACAGTTCGTCAATCCATTTATCAGTTGGCGGACATTTGGGTTGTTCCCACTTTTTAGCTATCTGAATCATGCCGTTATGAACATTTTAGGAATGTAGATTTTTCAAAGTGAACATTAGATTTACATCCTCTATTTTTAGGGTTTTACTGCATTTGGAACCACTTTTGCTATTGACTAAACCAGTTGGCCGACAGCATTCTGGCACATTGTCTCAGTGTAAAGATACTGGGCCTGTGGAGCAAAGCAAAAAGGACGGGAGGTACATTATACAAACCATACAAATCAAAACATTATATAAATGTCAGGGGTGACATCAGGACAAGGGGAGAATGTGACTATTCTTTGTCAGGGCACTTTAAAAACCAAAGCATTTTTGTGAACAAACGTTCTACTGCCTGGGCTTACTTCCACTTCCACTGTATGGATTCTTAATGATTCACTAATGTCTCAGCAAAAGAGAAATTTTATTTCTTTCATTTACCAAAAAGCCGTCAGAACTGGAAGCATTGTCTGTGTACTATTAACTACCTGATTACCAGTTTTCCTGTAGAGTGGAAAGCTGCCATGAGCACACATTACTCACGTTTACGCAGATTTTCTGTCAGGAAACCGAGTGAGACTCGGCATTGCCACTGCTTGTAAGTTCAAATTCTTGCCCATACTTTATGAATGTGGTGGCACTCAGTAGGTGGGTGTTATGGCCCTAACAACCCTTCATGAGGAGATAGGTATCTCTTCCTTGGTGGTTTGCCCACTCCCCTGGGGCTGGAGAAAGGGCTGGCCTTGACCTAGAATCAAGACATCACAACATCCGTAAAGAGAAAAGCCTGAAATATAGTTCAAAATTCCACAAGTTGCTACAGTTTTTTTTTTTTTTTTTTCGTTTAGCACAGTCAATCCATATCCTTGACGTGGCCACATGAGTGTCAGCAGAAGGCTTGAAGTCAGTCCATGGCTGACTAGGGGAGTCCTAGGGGAGACTGTTGACCCAGTGCTTTTCCATTTATACCTTCATTTTTGTATTCGTCAGTGACAACATCAGGAATTCCTTGTGCTTATCAAACAGATCAGGTAGGGGTGGCCTGAGGCCCTCCAAGCCCCCTCCAAACGTAGACCCTAGTGTGGATTAGTGCAGAGTATGCAGCAGTTTTGTTCTCTGCCCTCCAAAACAAGAAGGCATCCCATTTCCAAGATGGTCAAAGTCGTGGCTTGTTGGCATCATTTCTTATGGAGGGGAAAGTGTTTGTTGAGAAGACACTGAGATGTGTGTCCACCTGTCTTTTTGCTCCCCTCCAACACTGATCACTGAGCATAACCATCCAGTGTTCCTTCTTGCCATTCATAGTAGATACTAACACTGGGATGTGATAAGGGGAGACACTTTTCCATCTACAGATGACGTCAACACATTTCATCTCAGCCCCTCCTCACAGGCCTCTTGTGGTTGGCACCTTTCCCACCAGTGTCAGGTGGGAAAACCAAATCCCTCAGAACTTTACTGCCCAAGATCACAAGGCACTCAGAAGGTGGACTAGAACCCAAGTCCAGTGCTCTTCCTCCTAGAGCAGGTGAGGTGTGTGATGCTCCTCTCAAAACACCATGTAAAAAAGTATTGATTTAAAAAGATTTCATGTAGATCCAATGAATGATTTAATCACAGCTAAGGTTTATTTTCCCCACAGGTTCGAATACTGGATTTTCATCAAGTTCAAAAAATTGGGATGAAGGTTTGTCTAAACTATTCGGTAAGTAATCTCCTCATGTGAAGCGTCCATGCTGTTTTGAAGAATCTCACGCTTTTCCAGGGTTGTCTCTCAGATAATCCGATGCTTTGGTGGGAGGGAAAGTGCTTGTCTTGAGGCTAGAACCAGTTCTTTGAAGTGTCAGAGTCCCAGGAATTTAGGCAAAGTATAGAAGATAGATACTTGGAAAGGATTCTGCTCCTCAGAGAGGGGTCCATGCAGCAGAACAGGGCCACCATGTGGGAGTTATTGCAAGTGCTGAGTCAGACCCCACCTTAGACCAGCTGCATCACAACTGCCTGACAAGGTGCCCGGGAGATTTCTGCAGCGGTGGGATGGTGAGGCCCTGAGGCTGAGATAAACCTTCTCCCCAGGTCCTTAGTCCTAGTTGAGCATGAGAATCCCCTGGGAAGATTGTTAAAAAGAGACAGATCTTCTTCCCCTCTCTCCACCACCCCAGTGATCAGATTCCTTAGTGTGGGATGATTCTGCCCTGAGACTTTTTGCCCAGAGAAATCTCTCCTCTCTGGTGTTGTTATGTGGGTTAGGAGTAGACACTGAGGGTTACATCTTGTCTGAGAAAGAGCTCTCAGGAGTGTGAACACTGATGCTTCCCTCTGGGTTAGGACGTGTTGGATGTTCTGATCACAGAGCTATGCCTGCCAATCCTGCTTGGAAGGGGGATATCTCTCTACACAGGACATGGACCTTTTTTCCAGGAGCTGCCCATGTTGGGAATTCTGGGTTTGCCCTTCCTCCACGTGTGCTATTAAAGAGGCTCCAGTAAATCTGCACTGAGTGTCTGGCTGATTGAATGATGGGTAGGTTACCATGATTGAATGAGTGAAGGGATGCAGATAGCTCTTGCAGCCCCCTTACTGTGCTTCCAGGAATTCTTACCCGGGAATCAGAAGACTTTTGTCCTTCTTGCAGGAGCCCCATGTCTCCGAATCCCATTCCACATGTGTGGAAGGGGAGTGAGTGAGTGTGAAGATGGGTGTCTGCTTTGGGGTTTGGGAGGATCCCATCATCCCCCAAAGGCCTACTGACCTGCCCAGCGCCATGTCCGTGTTGGCCTTGGCATTGGTGGGCCACCAATAAACTTTCCAGGTTCTCTCTGAGCAACAATTCAGGATCCTGTAGATCAACACATCTATCAGGGAAGCGGCTAGTAATGAGAACTCATCATCTTACTTGTAATTCTGATAGCTGATTTTTTGGTGTTGCTATCATAAGCACCTATTTATCCAAGTGAGTAGACCACCCACCAATGTACCAACAGCCCTTGAAAAAGGAGTCTGAATAAATACTGTATTAATGGAATTCATGATGATTTTCTGTGGCTTAGCAAAGTAAACCTAGAAGGAGAAAATGAAACTGTTGTCCCCCAGGGACAGATAGACACTGTCTTTAAAAAAGAAAGAAGGGTGCCTGGGTGGCTCTGTCGGTTAGGTGTCCAACTCTTGGTTTCAGCTCAGGTCATGATCTCAGGGTCATGAGATCGAGCCCCACCTCGGGCTCCATGGTCAGTAGGGAGTCTGCTTGAGATTCTCTCTCTCCCTCTCCCCCCCCATGCTCTCTCTCTCTCTCTCTAAATAAATAGATAAAATCTTTAAAAAAATAAAATATAAATAAAAAGAGAAAATGATAGATTTCAAAAAATATAACTATGAAAAAGTACTAATAGTTTTATAAAGGAAGAGTTTTCTGAACTTGTAGAATCTGTTATCTATAAGTGCTGAGTCTTTTACCCCTCCCCCAGCCTCCACCCAATTTTTGTAGGTACAGTTTTCACATATAACATTTGTAAATGAATTTTGAAACTCTCTGAGGATAGCCTTGCCCTTTGGGTTTGTCATGTCTTGGCAGTCCTGATGTGACATGGAATTCTCTGGTTCAGTCCCTTTCTCACTCCTGGTTCTTCTCTGAAGCACAGGGAATGTCATGTGGGATCTCGGTGGGGGCTGTCACCTGGCTGCAGCAGCCCTCCCAGGACTACCTCAAAGACTTTTCATGATGCTTGCAGCTCGCTGAGTTAGTGTCCCCAAGAGGCTAGTCCCAGGTTTACTGCATGTCACGTACTAACCCATCAGGGCTGCTGAGATCACAGTGAGCACCAGAGTGTAGGCGAAGGGAGTCTACTGACAGTTAACATCTACATACAGGAGTGACTTTTGAGGTCTCAGTATCATGGTCAGCTGGATCCAGAACTCAGCCTTACCTGGCAGGACCCACTCCTTCTTCTCAGTCTGTTCAGCCTAGTGCCTACCTTCTGGCTTTCTTGGGCTGAGTTAGTTTTCCTCTCCTGTCTGCTCCTGTCCCTTGCCATATTGCTCTGTGCAGCTGTGTCAGTGTGTTTGCTTGTGTCTGTGTGTACTTCTACCTCTCCCACGTGTCTGGATGCCTCAGGGATGCAGACCAGGCAGTGGGTCTCAGTCTGCTTTGTTTTTGTCTTCTTTAAAATATTTAACCATTCAGCGCTGATGATGTATGTCAACCATTATACAGAGTTTCTTTGTACAATTTGGGTTCCAAATGTTTATTTTGGTCCTGTTATTTTGAAGTTGGACCACATTTTACCCCCAAACAGTGCTATATGATTCACAGTGATATCACCTTATGTACCCCTCCCCACATTTATTGATGCACAATTGACATATAACACTGTAAGTTCAGGGTGTAAACATGGTGATTGATACACATATATAATGCAAAATAAAGAACACATAGTGTACCTAATTTCCTCCATCATGTCCCATAATTATTTTTTCTTTATGCTGTGAACATATAAAATCTACTCTCTTAGCAACTTTCAAGTACATAATACAGTATCATTGACTATAATCACAATGTTACACATTGTATCCCCAAAACTTACTCATCTTCTAACTGGACCTTTGTAACTTTTGATCAGTATCTCCCCATTTCCCCCACCCCTGACCCCTGGCAATCCACTGTTCTACTTTCTGTTTCTATGAGTTCAGCTTTTTTAGATTCTACATAGAAGTGAGATCATATAGTATTTGTGTTTCTCTGTCTGACTTATTTCATTTAGCATAATGCCCTCAAGGTCTATTTATGTTGTTGCAAAAAACAGGATTTCCTTCTTTCTCATGGATGAATAGTATTATGTAATATATTTTGTAATATTAGGTAATATATATCATCACCTTTTCTTTCCGTTCCTTCACTGATGGACACTTAAATTGTTTCTACATCTTGGCTATTGTGACTAATGCTGCAGTGAACATAGGAATGCAGATAATCTCCTTGAGATCCTGTGTGCATCTCCTTTGGATATATACCCATAGTTGGGACTGCTGGACATATGGTAATTCTATTTTTAATTTTTGGGGGACCTTCCATTCTGTTCCCTTGGGGCCCATACCAGTTTACATTCCCACCAACAGTGCATAAGGGTTCCCTTTCCTCCACATCCCATGAACACTTATTTCTTGTCTTTTTGATGATAGCCATTCTCACAGGTGTAAGAATGTGGTTTTGATTTGCATTTCCTTGATGATAAGTGATGTTGACACCATTTCAAGTATCTGTTGGCCATTTTTATGTCTTCTCTGGAATAATGTCTATCTAATTCTTCTGCCCATTTAAAAGTCATATTGTTTGTTTTTTTGCTATTGGGTTGTATGAGTTCTTTATGTATTTTGGATATTAACCACCTATTAGAGATATGATTTGCAAATACTTTCTTCCATTCTGTAGGTTGCTTTTCATTTTGTTGATTGTTTCTTTTGCTGTATAAAAAAAGCTTTGTAGTTTGATGTCGTTCCACTTGTTTATTTTTGCTTTTGTTTCCTGTGCTTTTGATATCATATCCAAAAAAATTGTTGCCAAGAACTATAGGAAACAAACTGAGCGTTGCTGGAGGGGAGGAGGGTAGGGGGATGGGGTAATTGGGTGTTGGGCATTAAGGAGGGCATTTGAAGTAATGAGCACTAGGTGTTGTATGCAACTGATGAATCACTAAATTCTACCTCTGAAACTAATAATACAGTATATGTTAATTAAATTGAATTTATGTATTTATTTATTTAAAAAGATTTTATTTATTTATTTATTTGAGCAAGAGTGGGAGAGAGAGCAAGCGAGCACATGAGTGGGGGGAGGGGCAGAAGGAGAAGAGAGAGAATCTCAAGCAGACTCCACATTGAGTCGGTGCTCGATCTCATGACCCTGAGATCATGACCTGAGTGGAAGGGTCGGATGCTCAACCAACTGAGCCATCTAGACTCCTCTTAAATTGAATTTAAATAACAAATTAAAAAAAAGACCAATGTCAAGGAACTTTTCTCTTATGATATCATCTAGGAGTTTTGTGGTTTCAGTTATTCAGTTTTCTCAACACCATTTATTTTTTTTTTATTTTTAAATTTTTTAAATTTATTTATTCATGAACATCAGAGAGAGAGAGAGAGGCAGAGGCAGAGGGAGAGAAGCAGGCTCCCCGCCTAGCAGGGAACCCGATGCGGGACTCGATCCCAGGACCCTGGGATCATGACCTGAGCCGAAGGCAGACGCTTAACCATCTGAGCCACCCAGGCACCCCATCAACACCATTTATTAAAGAGACTATCTTTTCCCCATTGAGTATTTTTGGCTCCCTTGTCAAATATGAGTTGACTGTATATGCAAGGTTTATTTTTGGGCTCTCAATTTTGTTCCATTAGTCTATGTGTCTTTTTGTGCCATACAATTTGTATGCTGTGATTGCTATAGCTTTATAGTATAGTTTGAAATCAGGAAGTGTGGTGCCTCCAGCTTTGTTCCTTTCTCAGGATTCCTTTAGCTATTCAGGGTCTTCTGTGGTTCCAAATGAATTTTAGGATTGTTTTTTCTATTTCTGTGAAAAATACCATTGGGATTTTATTTATTTATTTATTTATTTGGAGCGAGAGCGTGTGCGCAGGGGGTAGGGGCAGAGGGAGAGGGAGAGACAGAATCTTTTTTTTAAAATATTTTATTATTATGTTAATCACCATACATTACATCATTAGTTTTTGATGTAGTGTTCCATGATTCATTGTTCGTGCATAACACCCAGTGCTCCATGCAGAATGTGCCCTCCTCAATACCCACCACCAGGCTAACCCATCCTCCCACCCCCCCCCAGAACCCTCAGTTTGTTTTTCAGAGTCCATCGTCTCTCATGGTTCGTCTACCCCTCCGATTTCCCCCCTTTCATTCTTCCCCTCCTGCTATCTTCTTCTTTTTTTTTCTTAACATATATTGCATTATTTGTTTCAGAGGTACAGATCTGAGATTCAACAGTCTTGCACAATTCACAGCGCTTACCATAGCACATACCCTCCCCAATGTCTATCACCCAGCCACCCCATCCCTCCCACCTCACCCCCTACTCCAGCAACCCTCAGTTTGTTTCCTGCGATTAAGAATTCCTCATATCAGTGAGGTCATATGATACATGTCTTTCTCTGATTGACTTATTTCGCTCAGCATAACACCTTCCAGTTCCATCCACGTCATTGTAAATGGCAAGCTCTCATTCCTTTTGATGGCTACATAATATTCCATTGTATATATATACCACCTCTTCTTTATCCATTCATCTGTTGATGGACATCTTGGCTCTTTCCACAGTTTGGCTATTGTGGACATTGCTGCTATAAACATTGGGGTGCACGTACCCCTTCGGATCCCTACTTTTGTCTCTTTGGGGTAAATACCCAGTAGTGCAATTGCTGGATCATATGGTAGCTCTATTTTCAACTTTTTGAGGAACCTCCATACTGTTTTCCAGAGTGGTTGCACCAGTTTACATTCCCACCAACAGTGTAGGAGGGCTCCCCTTGGGAGAGACAGAATCTTAAGCAGGCTCCACCCCCAGCACAGAGCCCTATGGCAGGCTCAATCTCACAACCTTGAGATCATGACCTGAGCCAAAATCAAGACTTGGACGCTTATGGGCGCCTGGGTGGCTCAGTTGGTTAAGCGACTGCCTTCGGCTCAAGTCATGATCCTGGAGTCCCTGGATCGAGTCCCGCATCGGGCTCCCTGCTCGGCGGGGAGTCTGCTTCTCCCTCTGACCCTCCCCCCTCTCATGTGCTTGCTCTCTCTCATTCTCTCTCTCTCAAATAAATAAATAAAATCTTTAGGGCACCTGGGTGGCTCGGTTGGTCAAGTGACTGCCTTCGGCTCAGGTCATGATCCTGGAGTCCCGGGATCGAGTCCCGCATCGGGCTCCCTGCTCGACAGGGAGTCTGCTTCTCCCTCTCCTACTCCCCCCTCTTGTGCTCTTTCTCTCTCTCACTCTCTCTCTCTCAAATAAATAAATAAAATCTTAAAAAAAAAAAAAAAAAGACTTGGACGCTTAACTGACTGAACCACCCAGGTGCCCCCAAATCTCAATTTTTCAGAAATGATTTAGATAGACCAAAATCTCCTTCCCCAGACAAGGCATTTTAGAGCATAACATTATATATTCATTGCATTTGTATCATTTATTCACTGAATTCATAGACTAATTCTGGTACATACAGAGTAGATATATTAATCACGGACTGCTGATATTAATATGCCTTTCTTGCTTCACTTGAGATGAAATTCTACTGCAAGTGTTTTCCAAAGTTCCATCTGATGAAACAAGAACAGCAGGAAAGTCAATTACAAAGAGAGAAGTGAAAGCAAGCAAGTATACGTCTTTAAAATTATAAGTGCACATGTTTTTAAAGGCCTATGTATTGTATCGTTTGTACTACCCTATCATTTTAACATTCTTAACCCAGGTATATAGGGGCAAAATGAAATTGAGATGTGGAAGAAAAAATTATCTGATATACTCTCTATAACCTTCTACTGACTATGGGAGTCTGTGGTCTAAAGTCTAAATAGCACTGTATTGTGGGATGATCTCTGAAGTTCATGTGTCAGGCAGGTTCTCTCACTCTGGAGGCTGTTCAGAGGGTAGGAACCAGATTTGCAAGTGGTGCTCACTGTCCTTGGTAACACTGGCTGTGAGTCGTGTAATGACTTTCTAGTCAACAACACTCTACAGTTCAATGTGCATGCGTGCCCTGTTCACTGGCTTGGGATAGTAAAGCCTTCCCATCCCTCCCCATTATCTCCCCACCCCACACTCTAGCCTCTGGAAAATATTTGCACTAAGAGACAGAGCCTATTTCTGCCTTTGGACTGATGCTCCAATGCCAAAGCTGAGGGAAAGAAGCTGGTCACATATGCAGAAAACAGGGGAATTAGCATAAATCACACAAGTGACAGACAAACCTTTTAAGGTGGACACTGTGTGCATTGGGAAAATATTTAGATTGAGTAATTATTTATCAGGACAATCCAGGCAGGTATGCTGTGTTGAAATTATAAAACTATTAGCAAACCATTTTTGTGACCAATGGTGCATTTTATAAACCACAGATAAAGTAAATATTTTACTGCGTAATGATGATGGTGTATCCTGCATAATGTTTTTATTATGTTCCCTTGGTTGACGCAATGGGAAGAACACATTTTTGACAAAGTTGAGTGACTGAGTGTATCTATTCCTAATGATTCACCCATGTTTCATCTCTAGAACTGTGCATTTGTCACTAGTTGGATCAAAGTAGTCATACTGGAAATCATTTGGCATCCACCATGCAGACTTCCCTACCCATTTTTTTGTAGAGTTGAAAGCTGCAATGTGTATAAGTTAAAGTGCACAGATTACTCAGTGGCTGTGTAGATTATCTGTGAGAAAACCATGTGAAAACTGGTGTTACCAGTTTTGTGTTAGAAGTTCAGATTCCGCAGACACTTCATGAATGCTCTGTCACTTACGACAGGAGGTTGCTGCTGGGACCCTGAAAATTCTTCATTAGGGGATAAGTTTCTCCTCCCTGCTGGTTTTGCCCACTCCCCTGGGGACGGAAAAAAGGGCTGGCCTTTACCTAGAATCAAGAAAATTTGTGCAGCAACTAAGACATCACAACATCCATAAAGAACATCCTGAAAATATAGTTCAAAATTCCATGAGTTGCTACAGCTTTTTAGCACAGTCAATCCATATCCTTGACGTGGCCACATGAGTGTCAGCAGAAGGCTTGAAGTCAGTCCGTGGCATCCTAGGGGAGACTGTTGACCCAGTGCTTTTCTATTTATACCTTCATTTTTGTATTCGTCAGTGACAACATCAGGAATTCCTTGTGCTTATCAAACAGATCAGGTAGGGGTGGCCTGAGGCCCTCCAAGCCCCCTCCAAACGTAGACCCTAGTGTGGATTAGTGCAGAGTATGCAGCAGTTTTGTTCTCTGCCCTCCAAAACAAGAAGGCATCCCATTTCCAAGATGGTCAAAGTCGTGGCTTGTTGGCATCATTTCTTATGGAGGGGAAAGTGTTTGTTGAGAAGACACTGAGATGTGTGTCCACCTGTCTTTTTGCTCCCCTCCAACACTGATCACTGAGCATAACCATCCAGTGTCCCTTCTTGCCATTCATAGTAGATACTAACACTGGGATGTGATAAGGGGAGGACACTTTTCCATCTACAGATGACGTCAACACATTTCATCTCAGCCCCTCCTCACAGGCCTCTTGTGGTTGGCACCTTTCCCACCAGTGTCAGGTGGGAAAACCAAATCCCTCAGAACTTTACTGCCCAAGATCACAAGGCACTCAGAAGGTGGACTAGAACCCAAGTCCAGTGCTCTTCCTCCTAGAGCAGGTGAAGTGCGTGATGCTCCTCTCAAAACACCATGTAAAAAAGTATTGATTTAAAAAGATTTCATGTAGATCCAATGAATGATTTAATCACAGCTAAGGTTTATTTTCCCCACAGGTTCGAATACTGGATTTTCATCAAGTTCAAAAAATTGGGATGAAGGTTTGTCTAAACTATTCGGTAAGTAATCTCCTCATGTGAAGCGTCCATGCTGTTTTGAAGAATCTCACGCTTTTCCAGGGTTGTCTCTCAGATAATCCGATGCTTTGGTGGGAGGGAAAGTGCTTGTCTTGAGGCTAGAACCAGTTCTTTGAAGTGTCAGAGTCCCAGGAAATTAGGCAAAGTATAGAAGATAGATACTTGGAAAGGATTCTGCTCCTCAGAGAGGGGTCCATGCAGCAGAACAGGGCCACCATGTGGGAGTTATTGCAAGTGCTGAGTCAGACCCCACCTTAGACCAGCTGCATCACAACTGCCTGACAAGGTGCCCGGGAGATTTCTGCAGCGGTGGGATGGTGAGGCCCTGAGGCTGAGATAAACCTTCTCCCCAGGTCCTTAGTCCTAGTTGAGCATGAGAATCCCCTGGAGAGATTGTTAAAAAGACCCCTGATCAGATTCCCTGGCATAGGATGAGATATTTGCACCAGTAGTTTTTAAAGCTCTCCAGGTGATTCTAGGCTGGGACTCATTGATCTATTCCAAGTCTCTCATGTAACATTTGAGAAAAACAAGGCCTGGAAAGAAGATGGTAGGAAGCTCCAAGACTATGTTACAACTGAACTGCCAAGAATTATCTTAAGCAACTATTTTGGACTGTTGGATTCTAGTTGAAAACTTGCATCATCCAGAGGAATGCTTAATGAAGAGACTGGTAAATTTTAGTAATTCATGTAGATCCTACCATTCTCCTTCCCCCAGCCCCACAGCAGGTAGCCAAGTAGTCGGCAGCCTGCATTCCCAGTGTAGCTTGCTGGTACCAGAAGGGGCAATAGGAACCCATCTTCAGTGTGTTTACTGTCTTTGATGACTTAAGGAAATGAGAGATAAAGAACTTAAGGAAATCAGGAAAACAATGTTTGAACAAAATGAGAATGTCAATAAAGAAATTATAGAAAGGAAACTGAGATTCTAGAGTTGAAAAGTACGGTGGCTAAAATGAAAAACTTACCAGCGGGATTTGACAGCACATTTCAGCAGACAGAAGTAAGGATCATTTTGAACTTGGACAATTGAAATTTTCCAGTCTGCAGAGCAGAAAGAACAAAAAATGAGCAGAGGATGAGGGACCTGTAAGGTCGCATCAAGTGTACCAACATATACATTACAGAAATGCTAGCAGGAGAAATGAGAGAAAGGGGCAGAGAAAATATATGAGGAAATAATGGCCAAAACCTTCTCAAATTAGATGATTTTACACATCCCAGAAGCTCTAGAAACTCCAGGCATAAATGCAAGAGAGTCACACTGAAACACATTATAGTCAAATTGTTGAAACCCAAAGACAAAGAGACAGTCTTGAAAGCAGCAAAGGAAAAACTACTCATTGTTTACAGGGATCCTCAATAAGATTAATGGCTGATTCCTCCTCAAAAATCATGGAGACCAGAAGTGATGACATATTTAAAGTCCTGAAAGAAAAGTACTGTCAACCAATAGTTTTATATTTGACAAAACTATTCTTTGAGCATAAAAGATAAACTAAGACATTTCTAGATAAACAAAAGCTAAGAGATCTGCCCCTTAAGAAACGCTAAAGAGAGTACTTCGGGCTGAAATGAAAGGACAGTAGACAGTCAAAAGTTTGAGAATAAAATGAACACTGGTAAAGGTGACTACATAGGTAAATGTAAAAACCAGTATTATTGTAATTTTGGTTTGTTACTTCATTCTTTTTTACAATGTGATTTAAAAGGCGATGAATGAAACAGTGATTGTAAATTTATGTTCATGGACATACAGTGTGTAAAGATGTAATTTGTGGCAATATAGGGGAAGGTAGAGATATATATGAGCAGAGTGTTCATATACTAAGTTGGTACCATTCAAACTAGGTTGTTATTAGTTTAAAATGTTAGTTGTAATTCCCAAAGTAGTCATGAAGAAAAGAACTAAAACATATACAGAACAGTAACAAAGAAGGCAATTGAAATATAACATTACAAAAAATTGGGGTGCCTGGCTGACTTAGTCTGTTACGCATTTGCCTTCAGCTCGGGTCATGATTCCAGGGTCCTGGGATCAAGCCCCACATTGGGCTCCCTGCTCAACAGGGAGTCTGCTTCTCCCTCTCCCTCTGCTCCTCCCCCTGCTTGTGTGCATGCTCTTGCTCTCTCTGTGTCAAATAAATAAATAAATAAAATCTTAAAAAAAAAATACTCCCACAGGAAAGCAGTAATAAAGGAACTGAGGAACAAAAAATTTATAGGACACAGAAAACAAATAGTTAAATAGCAGAAGTAAATTCTTTTTATCAGTAATCACATTAAGTGTAAATGGATTAAACTCTTATCAAAGGGCAGCGATTAGCATATTGACTAGAAAATCCAATTTTCTTTTTGGGAATTAAAATGGTGCATCTGCTATGGAGAACAGTATGGCTGTTCCTCAATTAAAACTAGAATTACCATATGACCCAGCAATCCCATATTTGGTTATGTATCCCAAAGAATTGGAAGTCTCAAAGAGGTATTTGCCATGCTTATAGCAGCATTCTTCACAATAGCCAAAAGGTAGAAGCAACCCAAGTGTCCATGGATGAATAGACTAACAAAATGTGGTATATACACACAATGGAATATTATTCAGCCTTAAAAAGGAAGGAAATTCCGTTGCATGTACAACATGAATGTTGTAGCATAACCCAATGCTTTCTTTGCCAAATTTAATAAGCCAGTCACAGGAAAACAAATACTGTTTGGTTCTACTTATAAGAGATATCTAAAGTCAAATTCATAGAAAGAAAGTAGCATGGTAGTTGCCAGGGGCTGGGGTAGGGGAGGTGGAAACAGGGAGTTGCTGTTTAATGAGTATGGAGTTTCAGTTTTGCATGATGAAAAAGTTCGGATATCTGTTATACAACAAGGAGAATAAACAATACTACTGAACTATGCTTAAAAATGATCAGGATAGGGTGCCTGGGTGGCTCAGTTGGTTAAGCGACTGCCTTCGGCTCAGGTCATGATCCTGGAGTCCCAGGATCGAGTCCTGCATCGGGCTCCCTGCTCAGCAGGGAGTCTGCTTCTCCCTCTGACCCTCCCCCCTCTCATGTGCTCTCTCTCTCTCATTCTCTCTCTCAAATAAATAAATAAAATCTTAAAAAAAAACTTATTTAAAAATTTAACATCCTTTTGTGATAAAAACACTCAATAAACTAGGAATATAAGGGCACTTCCTCACTGTGATAAAGTCCATATATGAAAAATACCCAGCTAACATCATAATGATGAAAGAATGGAAGTTTTTCCCCTAATATCAGCCATGAGACATTCTTGCCAATTCCTTCAACATAGACTGTGAGTCCTAGCAGAGAAATTAGGCAAGAAAAAGAAATGAAAGGATCTAAAATAAATCCATAAAAAGTTCACAAAAATTGTTAGAGCTAAAAAATTAATTCAGATAACCATTAGTTTGTTCTCTATAGTTAAGTCTCTTTCCTTTTTTTTTTAAAAAAGATTTTATTTATTTATTTTTGAGAGAAAGCGAGCGAGTGTGAGCACAAGCAGGGGAGAGGGGCAGAGGGAGAAGGAGACTCCCCCCTGAGCAGGGAGCCCAATGCGGGACTTGATTCCAGGACCCTGGGATCATGACCTGAGCCAAAGGCAGATGCTTAACTGACTGAGCCACCCAGGCACCCATGTCTGTTTCTTGGTTTGCCTCTCTCTCTTTTTTCCCTTCTCTCCTTTGTTTTGTTTCTTAAATTCCACATATGAGTGAAATCATATGGTATTTGTCTTTCTCTGAATGACTTATTTTGCTTAGTATGATAGTCTCTAGCTCCATTTGAAAGTTTGCAGGATATAAAAACAACACAGAAAAATAATTTGTATTTCTATATTCTGATATGAATAGTCCAAAAAAGGAAAAGAAATCAAGAAAACAATTTTATTTACAATGGCATCAAAAAGATTAAAATACTTAGGAATACATTTAGTGAAGGAGGCAAAAAACTTGTACACAGAAAGGGACAAAACATTGCTGGAAGAAATGAAAGAAGACCTAAATAAATGGAAAGATATCCTATGTTAATAAATTGAAAGACTTACTGTTGTAAAGATGACAATAATCCCCAAAGTGACCTACAGATTCAATGCAAACCCTATCAAAATTCTAATTGCATTTTTTGGAAAATAGAATAACTCATTCTGAAATTCCTATAGAATCTCAGTAGACCCAAAGTAGTCAAAATCATCTTGAAACAGAAGAACAACTTTGGGGGACTCCTGGGGGGCTCAGTCGATTAAGCCTCCCACTCTTGGTTTCAGCTCAGGTCATGATTTCATGGGTTGTGGGATTGAGCCCTGCATCAGGCTCTGTGCTCAGTGGGGAGTCTGCTGGAGAGTCTGTCTCTCTCCCTCTTCCTCTGTCTTTACGCCCTCTTCTCTCTCTAAAATAAATAATCTTAAAAAAAAAAAAAAGAACAAAAAATTTGGAAGAATCCAACTTCTTCATTTCAAAACTTACTACAAAGTGGGTCAGAATGATAACTGGAGCAAGAAGGAAGATAATGACACTAAATGTCATGAGATTTGGGGCAAAGTTTCTAGCTGCATATCTTTCAGTGGGAAATATCTACTGCTCAAGACATCTAGTGCAATCACACTTTTTCAGAAATGATTGTAGGAGTTAGGATTTCCCTTCCCAAGGCAAGGTATTTCAGAGTATAATATCATATGTCCACTGAGCTTATATCATTGATTTACTGTATTTGTAGACTGTTTTAGGTACTTGCAGAGAAAAATGTCAATCCCCCACAGCTGGTATTAACATGCCTTTTTTTACTTCATTTGAGATGAAATTCTACAGCAAGTGTTTTACAAGGTTCCATATGGGACACCATTTGATGAAGCAAGAACAGCAAGCAAATCAATTACAAAGAGAGACATGAATTCAGAAAGTAAGTATATGTCTTTAAAACTATAGGTACATCTCTTCCTATAGGGGTCTATGTATCGTATTATATATACAATGCTATCATTTCAGCATTTGTTAGAACAGCTCCCTGCGTGGCAAAGACAAATTGAGAAATGAAGGGCAAAATTGTCTGAAAACCTCTCTATAACCTTCAAATCTATGGTCTAAAATGGTCAAATCTATGGTCTATTTTGCCGGGGGAGGGGGGGTGGAGATCCTTGGAGTTCATGTGTCAAGTAGGTTCTCACTTTCTGGAGGCTGTTCAGAAGACAGGAACTGGAATTGCAAGTGGTGTTTACCTTTCCTGACAACAGGAACCCTGAGTAATGTAATAACCTTGTCTTGCACACGCTTTATACTTCCTATACTTCCCGGTGCATAGTTTGATACTTTGCTTAGCCCCTGGGGAAAGCTGGTGCAGTCATTAGTACCCCCATTCAATGGGATAAGACCCAGGCCAAAAAAATCACTTGCCCTAGGCACACCAGTAGAAATAACAAAAATGAAAAATACTTTCTGATACTTCCCAAAAGCAGCTTCAGATTATTTTTTTTAAGTAGCAGTTTGAGAATTAAGACAGTTGTTTGATCATAGGTTCTAAGGATAGAATTGTGCATCAGAAACTTCCAGCAGTACAGGAAAGTGCCCTGGGCAACCGAGTAATGGGCACTGTGTTGGAATTTTACATACAGATGTGATTTTCAGTTCCCGAGGTTGGTTTCCCACAGCATCTGCCTGGGTTCCAGTCTCTGTAGTCAGCAGCTAGCTGGTGCCTCGCTCTACATTGACATGTAAACTTTCAAATATACATCCCCAATACAAGTTGAATTCTGTATTAACATTGTAACACTTAAAACAAAATATGGACCCAAAGTACTCAGAAGTGTGTACTGATACAAATTTTTCTCTTTCATTTATTTCCCCCATAGTTTTCATCAAAGGAACCAGTGTTCCTGGGTATTCTACTGCACCAAGGTTTCTCCTTGGCAGCATGGACAGAATTTCTATTAATGGTAAAGCAAATGGATATAATTGGAGTTGGGGGCCAATAAGTAATACCTTATCTTCCTTGTGCCTGAGTTTAGAGCCAAATGTAAGACTGAGCTAAGGATCCGGCAGATGGAGCTCAGACTATCTTCTCTAGAAAACTTGGCTGGATAATGTGGGTGCTTCACTTCGAATTAGGAAGAGTGCCTAATCCTGTATGAGTTCTAGCAGTTTTGGGGTGGAGTCTTTGGGGTTTTCCACATAAAGTATCATATCATCTGCAAAGAGTGAGAGTTTGACTTCTTTGCCGATTTGGATGCCTTTAGGGTACCTGTGGTTTCCCCAAACCCCCACCATGAGAGAGTTTGCTTCTGTAAAATTCACAGCATAGAGGAGCAGTTCAGAATGTGTGCTCTCTGGAGGCAAATGGATGCGAGAGAGAGAGAGAGAGAGAGAGAGAGAGGAGCTGGCCATAGGTACCTGAATCCTCTTCCCAAACTTACCTGTGAAGTCCCTTTCTCCCCCTGGGGACAGGGACTGATGAGGGGCAGAGCACATTCTTTTTTTTAAATTTTTAAATTCTTATGTTAATCCCCATACATTACATCATTAGTTTTAGATGTATTGTTCCATGATTCATTGTTTGTGCATAACACCCAGTGCTCCATGCAGAATGTGCCCTCCTCAATACCCATCACCAGGCTAACCCATCCTCCCACCCCCCTCCCCTCTAGAACCCTCAGGTTGTTTTTCAGAGTCCATCGTCTCTCATGGTTCATCTACCCCTCCGATTTCCCCTCCTTCATTCTTCCCCTCCTGCTACCTTCTTCTTCTTCTTCTTTTTTTTCTTAACATATATTGCATTATTTGTTTCAGAGGTACAGATCTGAGATTCAACAGTCTTGCACAATTCACAGTGCTTACTAGAGCACATACCCTCCCCAGTGTCTATCACCCAGTCACCCCATCCCTCCCACCCCACCCCCCACTCCAGCAACCCTCAGTTTGTTTCCTGATATTAAGAATTCCTCGTATCAGTGAGGTCATATGATACATGTCTTTCTCTGTTTGACTTATTTCGCTCAACATAATACCCTCCAGTTCCATCCACGTCGTTGCAAATGGCAAGCTCTCATTCCTTTTGATGGCTGCATAATATTCCATTGTATATATATACCACCTCTTCTTTATCCATTCATCTGTTGATGGACATCTTGGCTCTTTCCACAGTTTGGCTATTGTGGACATTGCTGCTATAAAGATCGGGGTGCACGTACCCTTTCGGATCCCTACTTTTGTCTCTTTGGGGTAAATACCCAGTAGTGCAATTGCTGGATCATATGGTAGCTCTATTTTCAACCTGTTGAGGAACCTCCATACTGTTTTCCAGAGTGGCTGCACCAGCTTGCATTCCCACCAACAGTGTAGGAGGGTTCCCCTTTCTCCACAACCCTGCCAACATCTGTCGTTTCCTGACTTGTTAATTTTAGCCATTCTGACTGGTGTGAGGTGGTATCTCATTGAGGTTTTGATTTGGATTTCCCTGATGCCGAGCGATATTGAGCTCTTTTTCATGTGTCTGTTGGCCATTTGGATGTCTTCTTTGGAAGAATGTCTGTTCATGTCTTCTGCCCATTTCTTGATTGGATTCTTTGTTCTTTGGGTGTTGAGTTTGATAAGTTCCTTATAGATTTTGGATACTAGCCCTTTATCTGATATGTCATTTGCAAATATCTTCTCCCATTCTGTCGGTTGTCTTTTGGTTTTGTTGACTGTTTCCTTTGCTTTGCAAAAGCTTTTTATCTTGATGAAGTCCCAATAGTTCATTTTTGCCCTTGCTTCCCTTGCCTTTGGTGATGTTTCTAGGAAGAAGTTGCTTTGGCTGAGGTCGAAGAGGTTGCTGCCTGTGTTCTCCTTTAGGATTTTGATGGACTCCTGTCTCACATTGAGGTCTTTCAACCATTTGGAGTCTATTTTTGTGTGTGGTATAAGGAAATGGTCCAGTTTCATTCTTCTGCATGTGGCTATCCAATTTTCCCAACACCATTTGTTGAAGAGACTGTCTTTGTTCCATTGGACATTCTTTCCTGCTTTGTCAAAGATGAGTTGACCATAGAGTTGAGGGTCCATTTCTGGGCTCTCTATTCTGTTCCATCGATCCGTGTGCCTGTTTTTGTGCCAGTACCATACTGTCTTGATGATGACAGCTTTGTAATAGAGCTGGGAGTCCGGAATTGTGATGCCGCCAGCTTTGCTTTTCTTTTTCAACATTCCTCTGGCTATGCGGGGTCTTTTCTGGTTCCATACAAATTTTAGGATTATTTGTTCCATTTCTTTGAAAAAAGTGGATGATATTTTGATGGGGATTGCATTGAATATGTAGATTGCTCTAGGTAGCATTGACATCTTCACAATATTTGTTCTTCCAATCCATGAGCATGGAACGTTTTTCCATTTCTTTGTGTCTTCCTCAATTTCTTTCATGAGTATTTTATAGTTTTCTGAGTACAGATCCTTTGCCTCTTTGGTTAGATTTATTCCTAGGTATCTTATGGTTTTGGGTGCAATTGTAAATGGGATCGACTCCTTAATTTCTCTTTCTTCTGTCTTGTTGTTGGTGTATAGGAATGCCACTGACTTCTGTGCATTGATTTTATATCCTGCCACTTTACTGAATTCCTATATGAGTTCTAGCAGTTTTGGGGTGGAGTCTTTGGGGTTTTCCACATAAAGTATCATATCATCTGCAAAGAGTGAGAGTTTGACTCCTTCTTTGACGATTTGGATGCCTTTTATTTCTATTTGTTGTCTGATTGCTGTGGCTAGGACTTCCAATACTATGTTGAATAGCAGTGGTGATAGTGGACATCCCTGCCACGTTCCTGACCTTAGGGGGAAAGCTCTCAGTTTTTCCCCATTGAGAATGATATTCGCTGTAGGTTTTTCATAGATGGCTTTTATGATATTGAGGTATGTACCCTCTATGCCTATACTCTGAAGAGTTTTGATCAAGAAAGGATGCTGTACTTTGTCAAATGCTTTTTCTGCATCTATTGAGAGGATCATATGATTCTTGTTCTTTCTTTTGTTAATGTATTGTATCACGTTGATTGATTTGTGGATGTTGAACCAACCTTGCAGCCCAGGGATAAATCCCACTTGGTCGTGGTGAATAATCCTTTTAATGTACTGTTGGATCCTATTGGCTAGTATTTTGGTGAGAATTTTTGCATCCATGTTCATCAGGGATATTGGTCTGTAGTTCTCCTTTTTGATGGGGTCTTTATCTGGTTTTGGGATCAAGGTAATGGTGGCCTCATAAAATGAGTTTGGAAGTTTTCCTTCCATTTCTATTTTTTGGAACAGTTTCAAAAGAATAGGTATTAATTCTTCTTGAAATGTTTGGTAGAATTCCCCTGGGAAGCCATCTGGCCCTGGGCTTTTGTTTTTTGGGAGATTTTTGATGACTGCTTCAATTTCCTTAGTGGTTATAGGTCTGTTCAGGTTTTCTATTTCTTCCTGGATCAGTTTTGGTAGTTGATACATCTCTAGGAATGCCTCCATTTCTTCCAGGTTATCTAATTTGCTGGCATAGAGTTGCTCATAATATGTTCTTATAATTGTTTGTATTTCTTTGGTGTTGGTTGTGATCTCTCCTCTTTCATTCATGATTTTGTTGATTTGGGTCATTTCTCTTTTCTTTTTGATAAGTCTGGCCAGGGGTTTATCAATCTTCTTAATTCTTTCAAAGAACCAACTCCTAGTTTTGTTGATCTGTTCTACTGTTCTTTTAGTTTCTATTTCATTGATTTCTGCTCTGATCTTTATTATTTCTCTTCTCCTGCTGGGCTTAGGCTTTATTTGCTGTTCTTTCTCCAGCTCCTTTGGGTGTAGGGTTAGGTTGTGTACTTGAGACCTTTCTTGTTTCTTGAGAAAGGCTTGTATTGCTATATACTTTCCTCTTAGGACTGCCTTTGCTGCATCCCAAAGATATTGAATAGTTGTGTTTTCATTTTCATTGGTTTCTATGAATTTTTTAAATTCTTCTTTAATTTCCTGGTTGACCCATTCATTCTTCAGTAGGATGCTCTTTAGCCTCCATGTATTTGAGTTCTTTCCGACTTTCCTCTTGTGATTGAGTTCTAGTTTCAAAGCATTGTGGTCTGAAAATAGGCAAGGAATGATCCCAGTCTTTTGGTACTAGTTGAGACCTGATTTATGGCCTAGGATGTGATCTATTCTGGAGAATGTTCCATGGGCACTAGAGAAGAATGTGTATTCCGTTGCTTTGGGATGGAATGTTCTGAATATGTCTGTGAAGTCCATTTGGTCCAGTGTGTCATTTAAAGTCTTTATTTCCTTGTTGATCTTTTGCTTAGACAATCTGTCCATTTCAGTGAGGGGGGTGTTAAAGTCTCCCGCTATTATTGTATTGTTGTCGATGTGTTTCTTTGCTTTTGTTATTAATTGCCTTATATAATTGGCTGCTCCCATGTTAGGGGCATAGATATTTATAATTGTTAGATCTTCTTGTTGGATAGACCCTTTAAGTAGGATATAGTGTCCTTCCTCATGTCTTATTACAGTCTTTGGTTTAAAATCTAATTTGTCTGATAGAAGGATTGCCACCCCAGCTTTCTTTTGGTTTCCATTAGCATGGTAAATGGTTTTCCACCCCCTCACTTTCAATCTGGGGGTGTCTTTGGGTCTAAAATGAGTTTCTTGCAGACAGCATATCAACGGGTCTTGTTTTTTAATCCAATCTGATAGCCTGTGTCTTTTGATTGGGGCATTTAGCCCATTTACATTCAGGGTAACTATTGAAAGATAGGAATTTAGTGCCATTGTATTGCCTGTAAGGTGACTGTTACTGTATATTGTCTGTGTTCCTTTCTGGCCTATGTTGCTTTTAGGGTCTCTCTTTGCTTAGAGGACCCCTTTCAAGATTTCTTGTAGGGCTGGTTTTGTTTTTGCAAATTCCTTTAGGGGCAGAGCACATTCTTGAAGTGATACCCCAGAGGAGTTCTCTCCCTCCCCACCATGAGGAGTGTGGGAAAGTGCTTCCCTTTAGCTGATGAGCAAAGGCTCATCTCACAGACCCAATTATGGTGGAGGCAGATTGGCTCTGAAGACAGGTTGAAGAACTAGCATCCCATGAAGCATTTCTTCCCTAGGCAGATATAAAGATTTAAAAGGGAAAATAGGCTAATTATGTCACTGTCCAAGCTTGCAAATATGTGGGCTTTCCTGGGAGTAAGGGTGGTTCCCAACACTGAACCATGGAGTAGAGGATCAGAAATGGGAAGAGATTATAAACCCTTATTTCTGGAACCCACCAAGAGTTTCTAAAAGTGGAGTCCAGGGTTCCAAACAATTATGCCTATTTTCCAAGTGATTTGCCTACAGGTAACATTTGGAACCATTGACCTAGATGGTTTTTGGAGACTAATTTACCACAGAATTCTCTTCAAAATGAATACCTCTAATATTCCTGAATTTGTCCTATACATTTCCTTCTGTGAATTTCATGATAATCATAAATTCAATGTAGTTGAGCATCTCTTTGATACCTAGGTCTACACCAGGAGACGTGAAAGGATGATTTTATACTGAGAACCACACACGGGTTCGAATGATTTCATCAGCACAGTCCAGGTCATGCCATTTTTCTCTGAAATGCTACGCCATTTATTAAAAAGTCCATCTGTGCTCTAATGATCTGAGATACCTCCTTTATCTTATACTAAATTCCCATATGTCCTGGGTCTCTTCCTGGGCTTTTTTTTTTTTTTTAAGATTTTATTTATTTATTTGACAGAGAGAGACACAGTGAGAGAGGGAACACAAGCACGGGGAGTGGGAGAGGGAGAAGCAGACTTCCTGCAGAGCAGGGAGCCTGATGCGGGGCTCAATCCCAGGACCCTGGGATCATGACCTGAACCGAAGGCAGATGCTTAATGACTGAGCCACCAGGCACCCCTCTTCTTGGGCTTTCTATCCTAACCACTGGCCTACTGGTTTCTGTATACAACAGTACCACACTGTTTTGTTTTGTTTTTTTAAATTTTTTTTTTTTTAAGATTTTATTTATTTGCGAGAGAGAGAATGAGAGACAGAGAGCATGAGAGGGAGGAGGGTCAGAGGGAGAAGCAGACTCCCCGCCGAGCAGGGAGCCCGTTGCGGGACTCGATCCCGGGACTCCAGGATCATGACCTGAGCCGAAGGCAGTCGCTTAACCAACTGAGCCACCCAGGTGCCCAGTACTACACTATTTTAATTACAGAGGCTGAAATAGTATGTTTCATACTATTCAGCCTATGAGACTAGGCCCTTCTTTGCAGTTTTTGTTTGTTCAGCGTTTTCCTGGCTATTTTTGCATGTTTGTTTTTGCACATGTATCAACTTGTGTAACTTCATTAGAAGCCTGTCGATATTTTTATTAGCATCACATGAAATTTATAACACAATATTCACTTTGGGAAAACTGATGGTAAATCATTCTGTGCTGGAAATGGGGATGTCTTTCCATTTCTTCAAGTTTACTTTTGGCTTTTTCAGTGTGTGATTTTTCTCCCTTATAGGAGCTTGACTCAGTGCTTGGAGTATAAAATGGGTTTATTTTCCTCTACCTCCCCAGACCCCCAAGGTGTACAGTGGCCAATTTAAACTAGGTTTGGAGGCCACTCCTTTTTTTTTTTTTTTAATTACACAAAGCATCACATTACATATTAATCATTACACTCATCTTGATAATCCATGATGTTGAGTTTCTAGGAGTCTCACAATTAGAAGATTAGAAAGCTTCCCTTGGAACTATAATGTCAGGTTGAATCATTTGAACTTACTGTTTTTTTGTAGGTCATAAGTGGTCAAGGGGCGCCTGGGTGGCTCAGTCAGTTAAGTGTCCAACCCTTAATTTCAGCTCAGGTCATGACCTCAGGGTCATGGGATTGAGCCCTGCATCAGGCTCCGAGCTCAGCAGGGAGTGTGCTTGAGATTCTCTCTCCCTCTCCCTCTGCCCCTCCCTCCTGCTCTCTCTCTCTAAAATAAATAAATAAAAATTTTAAAAAACTGGTCAAATAGCTCTATTTTCATATGGTTCAACCTCAACACTTGATTCAATCATTCAGGCGTCTCTGCTTAATGGGATGGGTCACATACCCAATTCCAGGCTTCCGGTAGAGTGTAGATCCCTTTGTAATGGTGTTACTTCTCTCCATCCACAAAACCTGAGGTAGCTGATTCAAATCCTTATGTTTATATGGACATAAGCAAATATTTCCTTTCTTCAGCTGTCTTCCTTGGAATTTCATTTCTACTGTGGTTTTAAAATAGGTCCACAAATTCTTTGATACCCCTCCCCTTGAGTGTGGGTTGGACTGAGTGACTTGCTTCGAATGAATAGAATGTGACAGAAGTGATGGTGTGCTACTTCATAGATTAGGTCATCAAAGACATTGTGGTTTCTGCCCAGCTATCTCTTGAAGTGCTCACTCTGGGGAAAGTCAGTTGCCATGTTGTGACGACATTCCAGCAGTGTCCACTGACTTAAGGAAAGGCCCTTGTGGTGAGCAACTGGGCCCTCCTGCCTCCAGCCAGTGGGGAGATGAGGCCTTCTGCCAACAGCTGTATGAGTGAGTCATTTTGGAAGCAGACCCTCTGGTGCCAGTCAGCCTTCAAAGGACTGCAGCCTTGGCCAATGAATCAGGCTTAGCTGGGTGGTTCTGGCTCAGAGTTTCTCATGAGGTTGCAGTCAAGAGTCTTCAAGTTTCCTTCTCTCACTCAAGACCTAGCTATTGATCTCCTACTCGGTGAGAGGTGCTGTGCCAGGAGTAGAGAGCTGAACAAGGCACTTGTGTCCTCCAAGAGCTCACTGCTAATAGGAAAGTCGGTGTCATCCGTAATTATTAGCTATAAATCTGCTAAAATGGAAGGTGCTTAAAAAGTGCTTCAGGGGCACCTGGGTGGCTCAGTTGGTTAAGCGACTGCCTTCGGCTCAGGTCATGATCCTGGAGTCCCAGGATCGACTTCCACATGGGGTTCTCTGCTCAGTGGAGAGTCTGCTTCTCCCTCTGACCCTCCCCCTCTCTCGTGCTCTCTCTCTCTCATTCTCTCTCTCAAATAAATGAATAAAATCTTAAAAAAAAATGTGCTTCAGGTTGTATTTGCATGGAGCTTTGAGAGGACAAAAGAGAGGCAGTTCTGCTGACTAAGGTTTTTTGAGTAGAGAGAGTGAATTAAGAAGAGACCTCTCCGCAGACAGTAGTAGAGGTCACACTACACAAGAAAAGGAGGCTGACCAGGCCCCTCTTCAGAGGCCAGGAGCTGCTCTGAAGCTATTCTGCTGCACTAGGAAATCCACAAATCTTCATTAGCAGCCGTGACCATTCCCCCCCAAAATTAATGGTAAAAAGGGCTGGGTAGGAAGAGGGCTGAGGAAATGATTTTTTTTTTTTTGAGAAGTGACGTGTCTTGTTAAAGTGTGCACAGGTGTGCAGCGAGCTCCAGCTATTATTGATTTAGCTCCACTGAAGGGAACCTAGGTCTTAGTTAATAGGGCCGCAGTAGGGTGCTCTGAGTAGAAGCAATCAAAGTCTTATTTCAGTGCTAGTCTCCTAAGAGGAAAAAGAGAGAGAAATGATGACATAAGACTTCGACTTTTCCTTGAACACAAAGCCAAAATTTCTTGGTTCTGGGCTCATTTGACACATTTTTACCAGCCCAGGATGTGACTGATTGGCACTTGAATTGAGTTTGCCTCATGGATGTGGGGCTTAGCTTGTTGTCCTTGCTCCTGTAACTGCTTCTCTCATAGTTAATGGTTTTCTGTAGTTGAAACGAGGTTTGGAAACTGACTATATTTGGCAAAACTCGGTAACTGTGCTTATTTTGTCTCACCAAAAAAAATCCAACAAATGATCAAAATCACAACCCATATTGATGGTAAATGTAGACAGTGGCTTCTAATTCTGGTTTTGTGTTTGTGGTACAGAGACAAGGAGGGTAAAAATTTGTGTTCAAGTGATGAGTCTATCTTTTCCACACCTCTATGAAAGAGCAAGGCCAATGTAACCCCTTAGTGGACTAACTCTGCACTGTCCAGAGTTTTCTGTGTATCTGTGGTTGTTAATCTCTTGACTGATTTGACAAGCTGGCGTTTCTGGAGTCAGGTAATTATGACTCATGTTAAGTTGGAAGTTTTCTCTCTTTTCTAAGTCAAATTGAATAAGGAACACATTTTTCTCCTTCCTCAGAAGTAATTAAGACCTCAAGAGGCTGTTGTTTCATACCATAGCTGTGTTAACCGCATTGTCTCATTCCCACCTCTTTGAGAACTAGGCCAAGGCAGATTCACCAAACTCACGCCAAAGCTGCCGCTCAGCTCAAAGGCATCTGGGCCTGGGGGGGTCCAGCCTTGAAGTGTTCTAGGGACACAGGGTTCATTACTTCTCACTCTTCCTCATTCCCTTATTTATTTATTTTTTGAAGATTTTATTTATTTATTTGACAGAGAGACATAGTGAGAGAGGGAACACAAGCAGGGGAAGTGGGAGAGGGAGAAGCAGGCTTCCCGCTGAGCAGGGAGCCCGACTCGGGGCTCGATCCCAGGACCCCGGGATCATGACCTGAGCCGAAGGCAGACGCTTAATGACTGAGCCACCCAGGTGCCCTCCTCATTCCCTTTTTAATAGCCTTACTTTCTAACTGCTAACCTCTTAGTCCACACATCTCGCTGGATCTCCTACCCATTGGTTCTGGTTTGCTCCTGGAACTTCTCAGAACATCTCCCAGCCCCTTTCCAGGGCCATTCTTGTGTTGGACAAAGATCTCCTGGCTTCCCAGTCTTCTTCACGCTAAACTCACTCAGGCCCTTTGACAAGGTCTCATATACAAACGAGTCAAAGATAGCCAGTGGAAGAGTTAGGATGCTAATATTTCTGATTTTCAGCCCTGCCTGTTTCTGCTAGGCCATTCTATAGCCCCTCTCCCAATAAATGCATATGTCAGTGTAGTTCACTCTGTCTTGCCCTTGCAATTTAAGAAAAATTTTTATAGTACTTCGTGATTTCTAAATTGTTTCCATGAATATTATGCTATCTGTGAGGTAGGTCTTATTATTTCTATCTTACGCTTGTGGAGACTGGGGTCAGAGAGGCTCAACAACTGACTGAAAGATTCTCTCGAGGTCCTCTAAGGTGGTCCCTGACCAGCTCATTTGGCGGGGGGTGGGGGGGGTGGGGTAGTCTGTGAGAAATACACATTCTCAAGCCTCCTCAGACCTACTGAATCAGAAACTCTTGGGTGGGGCCCAGCGGTCTGTCTTTTAAGGCCTCCTGGTGATTTGGATGCACACTCACGTGTGAAAACCACCGTCTCAATCTATGGGTGGGTCACCCAGGAATTTGTTAGATTAAAAGAATAATAACAAAACACTGATGTACATTTGGACTTTTCTCCAAAATCCTCCCTAACTCCTCACTTTGATTCTAGAGGAGGTTATTTTTTATTAAGATTTTATTTATTTATTTATTTGAGAGAGAGAGCGTGAGCAAGGGAGGAGCAGAGGGAGAGGGACAAGCAGACTCCGCTGAGTGTGGAGCCCACCTCAGGGCTCGATCGCATGGCCCCGAGATCATGACCCGAGGGGAAATCGAGAGTTGGACGTTTCACTGACTGAGCCATTCAGGCGCCCCTGGGGGAAGTTACTTTTATCATGAAAATGGAACTAATCAGGGGCGCCTGGCTGGCTCTGTCATTAGAGCAGGTGACTCTTGATCTCGGGGTTGTAAGTTTGAGCCCCACAGTAAGTGTAGAGATTACTTAAAAATAAAATCTTTTTTTTTTTTTTTTAAGATTTTATTTATTTATTTGACAGAGAGAGACACAGCGAGAGAGGGAACACAAGCAGGGGGAGTGGAAGAGGGAGAAGCAGGCTTCCCGCTGAGCAGGGAGCCCGATGTGGGACTCGATCCCAGGACTCTGGGATCATGACCTGAGACGGAGGCAGCTGCTTAATGACTGAACCACCCAGGCACCCCTAAAAATAAAATCTTAAAAAAAAATAGAACTAATCACAGACCAATGGTTGTTTTTAGATGAACTCATTTTCTCTTTTGTCTTCTGTAGGTCACAATTCAGAGAAGAGGGATAAAGAATCCTCTCTCTCCAACAGGGATATAAATGAGCCATTTTCTGCTATAGATAAAGAAACACTTGCAGAAGCAGTTAGGACAGGTAATAAGCTATATAGTGTAAGCTAAATAAGACACTTAAGTATAGATAACTTCAGAGTGCATCTGTGCCTTTCATGGTATTTTTACAAAGGAGATGTCAGCATGCCTTTAATTTACCCACAAAAGCATACAATCTGCCAGTAAAATGATGAATTAAACTAACTCTGGGAATTTGACCACCCTTTTGAAAAGATGCTACTTTTAGTCATTTCTACCCAACCAGGGTCATTCCTAACATAGGCATCATCTTCTGAGCCTCTCCATTACTGCACGCTGAGACTTTCAAACAAGTAGGAGGAGTAAATCCAAATATTAACTAGTCCTGGATCTTCAGCCTTGGATGACCTGAGCCTGGGCCCATTCAGAATGGGTAGAAACTTGCCCATCATGGCAATGTGCTGACTTTTTCTAACAGGGCCCTTAGAGTTGCTTGGTGCTGTGGCCTCTTCCTGTAGCTTAGATCGAGTCCCACATCGGGCTCCCTGCTCAGCGGGAAGCCTGCTTCTCCCTCTTCCACTCCCCCTGCTTGGACATTTCTAAATTTCTCCCCATAACCCAAGATGGCCCTTGGCCAGCATCCCCCTGCCTGCATTGCTAGGTGCCCCCTCAGTGGTTTTCCACACCAAACCATCCATTTCCTGTTATGGAACGTCTGTGCCCCATGTCCTTGATTCCTGCTTTTGTCACATTACAAATGGAGTGACAGAAGCTCTAGGAGTCCCTGATATCAGCTGGGGTCTCCAGCTAAGATTGCCTTGCGCTCTAAAGCCCACACCCGGTGGCATTCCGAATCTACCCTCAAGATGTCTGCAAGTCCCTACAGGCTGTAAGAGCTCAAGATCATCTGGTGGCATGTTTACCCTTGTGCATGAAATTCCCCCAAACTTACAGACTTGAGGCAGATTATATATATTTGGCAGAACTTCCCGAAGCTGGGAGGGTGGGGTGATGGGGGCCAGCTTCAAACTGAATATTTGACTCCATTGTTTTTAGTAGCCATTGCAGAACTTTCCACTGCCTCTGTGGCCCCTGACTCCTCTTTCCATCTGACCTCTCCCCTGTTATTCTCCTCCTGCAAACTGTGCCTTGTTGTCTCTACTTTTTGGTTGCTTTGCTGCTTGCTGGCTCATACCCTCAGCTTCTCACCTCCACCGCCAAACAGCTTACGAGTGTATTTTCCTAGACAAAGCCTGTTTTGTCCCCAAGAGGACTTTTGGAGCCAGCAGCTAAGTTGCTATAGTCTTCAGTTCTGGTTGTCCCTGCAGATCTGTATGGGGCTGTCTCTTTCTGTTTACTTTGCCATGTGCCTTTTCATTTAGATGTTCAAAATAAGAACGTACCGTGTGCGCAGCTTCTGCAGTTCCTCCAGAGGAACATCATCATTGCCGCCGCCTCAGTGGCGGGAATCCTTGTGGTCACAGTGTTGTTGGTGCTGGCCTTGACCACATGCATCAGGAGGAAACAACTATCGTGAGTGGCTCATAGCTCCCGCCTTCCTTCGAAGGACTCGTGGGTATTTGTGCCAATGTTGCCCCAGAGCTTCCTGCTGATCCTGGAGTTAGGTTGTATATTCATAGAGTACGGATGGCCCAGAAGCTAGGAGTTTTTAAGCCCTGCCTTGGTGGTGATGCACAGCTAGGTATGGATTTCCTGGCTTGGACCATGCTTGCCTCTAAAGAATCCCTTAGGTTCGACCACACCTGTTTTCACACCGAGGGCCACTTAAAAGAGGAGATGGTACAGCCTCGGGCTGAAAGATTGGAAAATAGGAAGATGAGGGCAGGGAGGGATGAGGCCGTGGAGGAGATGAGCACAGGGCTGATGTTTGGCTTGTTCACCCTGGGTCAGTAGCCCTGATTGTTAGAATATTGAAAGATCCCCCTACTGGTTGGTGAAGATCACCTTCCCAGGACCTCCCACAGACTTTCCAGTCTTCCCCAGAGTCCTGCAAATGAAGGGTTCATGCCTGGCCCAGGAGTGGCCCTCCAGGGCTGTGCTCTGACAGTGGCCACGTTGACTAGTCAGGGGCTGTCTGTACCACTTGCTAAATATGTCTGCTATCCCCCCGATGAGAGGGCTCCGACACAGTGGCTGTAATCATGAAAGGCACTAGAAAGTAAATGGCTTACAAGACTATGCATTTGCAATAACTGCATCTCGAAATTATGTGCCTCCATCTGCATTCCTTGAGACACACTTCTTTTTTTTTTTTTTTTAAGATTTATTTATTTGACAGAGAGAGACAGCAAGAGAGGGAACACAAGCAGGGGGAGTGGGAGAGGGAGAAGCAGGCTTCCCGCCAAGCAGAAGCCCGATGCAGGGCTCAATCCCAGGACCCCGGGATCATGACCTGAGCCGAAGGCAGACGCTTAACGACTGAGCCACCCAGGCGCCCCGAGACACACTTCTTAATCACAGGGAAAAGCAGCTTCCCAAGGTCCCTCGGGTCTTGCCTAACTCAGCTTGTCCACAGAGAAAGGGGGCTGTGGTGTGCCATGGGGGGTGAAGTGTCCCTCCCCCCCCCAACTCGGAGGCTGCAGTACTTAAGTTTGCCCACAAGAGTGACATTGCTTTCCCTAAAGGAGTTCTTTAAAACACTAAGACTCCTGAGACTGATAACCCGTTCAGGCCGGCCACCACTGCCTCACACCCAGCTTCCTCCTCTGAGACAGGACTGGGTTCCCTGAAGTGAAAGGGGAGCCTGGAATGTGGCAGAAGTTAGAAAGGGAAGATTTAAAGAGCTTATTCTGGAAATAAGCTTGACCCACTTCACAGTTCTGACTGGGGCTTATCCATTGGATTTGTCATTGCCCTTCTGTGCCTCTTAGAGGTGTCAGAAGAAGTGGTCAAGACTGTGGCTCCGGGCGCCTGGGTGGCTCAGTTGGTTGGGTGACTGCCTTCAGCTCAGGTCATGATCCTGGAGTCCCGGGATCGAGTCCCGCGTCGGGCTCCCTGCTCGGCGGGGAGTCTGCTTCTCCCTCTGACCCTCCCCCCTCTCATGTGCTCTCTCTCGCTCATTAAAAAAAAAAAAAAGGGGGCGCCTGGGTGGCTCAGTTGGTTGAGCGACTGCCTTCAGCTCAGGTCATGATCCTGGAGTCCCGGGATCGAGTCCCGCGTCGGGCTCCCTGCTCGGCGGGGAGTCTGCTTCTCCCTCTGACCCTCCCCACTCTCATGTGCTCTCTCTCATTCTCTCTCTCAAATAAATAAATAAAATCTTTAAAAAAAAAAAAAAGACTGTGGCTCCATCCCATAGAGGCGAATCGAAGCTGTGGAGAGCCTGTGTCATCAGAAGGTGGGGGGAAAGGAGTTTCCCAGAGGCTCTCTGGTGCCCAGAGGCAAAATGAGTTTCACACATGACAGACCTTCCTGATGTGCAGTAGAATGCTCACCCCTCAGAAACATCAGCCTCTGTCACTCCCCAATGAGTAGACGGTAGGAATTCCTATACACAGCATTGTGCAATATGGTTTTGTTGTATTTTATTTTAGACATCCTCCAGCGAACATGACCTATAATATTTTTATTCTGAATGGGAAGACCTGGTGGCAAAAGATTCAAGAAAAGAACCCCGGAAAACACAGCGATAAACAGAAACAGTTGTTGAAGAGCAAGTCCCGTGTCTAAGCCAGCCGGTGGGGCCAGCCAAACCAGGACTGGAAGCTGTGAGGCCAGGCAGCTCTCCACCGGGACACCACGGAGAGGCACTTGGATTTCTGGCTGTGAGGTGTGGTCTACAAAATGTTGACCTTCTCCTGTCAATCTCGAATGGACCAAGACACAAATGCTGTACCACAGGATGCTTATGGTGTGGTATGGTTCTAATGGCTAGTGCAGGAGACACACACATTTGCCCAAAGACAAACCCGACCAACTACCGATTTATTTATTTATTAAAGCATCGGTTCTCTGATTCAGCCATTCAGGGAGCAGGTATTAATTGAACACCTAATATGTAGACAATCTCACACATGAGGCCACCAAAAGTATTGGAAGCAGGCCTGGTCCTCGCAGGTCCTCATTTCTGAGGAGAGGGCAGACAGCGGGCTGAAGCTCTTTGGTGGTGTTCTTAGGTCTCTGAGCTCCCATCTGCAGGGGTCCAGAGGGGGGAGCGGTGGGGGACGCCCAGCAGCCCTGTCCCTGCGCTGGAAGGTGGTGTCTGGGGACGCCCGCTGTCCTGGGACGGGGACACAGAGGTTGCGCCCTGGGCTGGCGCAGGGGCCCCTGGAGGCTGCAGCCGCCCCTGGGTCCGCGCGCTCCAGCGCCCACCCTCTGCGGCTGCACACCCACTGCCGTCCCGGCGGGGGCCGCGGTGGGGGCGGCGGTCGCGACGGCAGGGCGAGGACGCGAGCGAGGCCCGAGGTCGGGCGACAGCGACAGTGGCGGAGGTCGGGGAGGGCTGTGGCCTCGGCATAGGGTCCCTGTCCAGGCGGCCGAGGACGCGCGCGGGGCCCGGCTGGAAGGCGTCTGGGGGTGGGTGGGTTCGCTAGGGAGTGAAGTGGGATCTAGGGAGGCAGGTGGCCTCAGGAGGGCGGGGGGCACATCACGCCCGGAGGGACCCGCAGACCAAGGGCAACCAGTGCCGACAGAGAACCCCGGGTGTGTCGGAGGCCGGTGTGGACTAAAAGCTGGAGGCGCATCAGAAGTTCACCGCCGCGGAAGGAGAAGGTCCCCCGGTCTGCTGGGGGCCGAGCACCGCGGGCTCTTGCTCAGCCGCTTAGAGTCTCCGCAGGTGCAGGCCCAGGCTAATCTTCCCTCCGGCTGGAGAGGACCCCGGCCTCCTCCTCGCTGCTGGCCTCGGCGCTCCTTTCCTGGGTCCAAGTCTCTTGGGTCACCTTCAGCCTAGGACCCTCCTCCACCTTAATAAGCTGCACTTACTGAGAACCTATTGTGCGTGTAAATTCCTTTAGGCATGATTTTTTTTAAAAAAGATTTTCATTTATTTATTTGTCAGAGAGAGAGAGAGAGAGAGAGAGAGAGAGAGCGCACAAGCAGGGGGAGCAGCAGAGGGAGAGGGAGAAGCAGGTTCCCCACTGAGCCAAGGAGCCTGATTCAGGACTCGATCCCAGGACCCTGGGATCATGACCTGAGCTGAAGGCAGACGCTTAATGACTGAGCCACCCAGTCGTCCCCCTTTAGGCATGATTATTGTCATTTTATTTCGAGAAAAGGAAGGCTCAGACACCTAAGATCACCTGATAGAGGCCCCAAGCTAAGGGGGCAGCCTGGATTCTAATCCAGACCCAGGGTCTGTGCTGTAACCTTTGAGTAGCCTGGCCCCTGTCACCCTTGGGACCTGCTGAGGAGGAATGAGTGGGAAGGACTTCTGGTCTCCTTTTTTTGGGAGGTGGAGTGAGTGAAGCATTCCCCCCAGGGATAGAAGTGGTTCTGGAAAACCAGGTCTGGTGGGTGGCTTATATTAAGGGCACCCTCTCTGGTTTTCCCGGCCATGTGGTTTTCCTTGTCTGCTCTCCCAAAGTGGGGAAGCCCTCAAAGCTTTAAGCCATGGGGAATTGGGGGACAGGTCAAGGCCAGGCTGGGTCTGAGTGAGACATTCCTCTGCACCCCTCTCTCCCCAGTGAATAATCAGCCCACTTTCTTCTTGTTTGAGTCCTACTAGGGATGGTCCAAGCCTTGACCTGGAGGATGGACCAGCACCAGGGAGTCACTGTGACTCTTTAAGTCCAGGTTAATACCCCTGACAAGCCCTACTGGTTTCAGTCTGGGCAAACTCCATGGACCCTCTGGCATACATCCCACTCCAATTTCAAGGGTCTTCCCTTGAGAAGTGGGATCTTCTGTCCTCTTTTTTTTTTTTTTTTTTAAAGATTTTATTTATTCATTTGAGACACAGAGATACAGAGACAGAGAGAGAGCATGAGCAGGGAGAAAGGCAGAGGGAGAGGGAGAAGCAGGCTCCTCGCTGAACCAGGAGCCCGATGTGGGGCTCGATCCCAGGACTCTGGGATCATGACCTGAGCCGAAGGCAGACGCTTAACCGACTGAGCCACCCAGGCGCCCTTCTGTCCTCTTTTTAAAAAACAAAACCTCCCCCCCCCAAAATATGTTCTCTCTTTGAACCAAATCCTTCTAAGCTCTGAGAACCTAGATTTGGATCAATGGCTGTAGGAAGGGACCCTTCCAAAGACAGACTGTGAGAGGTACCTGCTCATGGCAGGTTTTGTGGACTTTCCTGGGGGGCAACTTATAGCGCTGTCTGAGGGCAAGGGAGCTCATATACCCAAAGGTGGCTGGCGGTCTCATGTGGGCAAGGAGTCCTGGAGCCCTGGGAGCCCTGGGCCCATCTTGTGCTGGCCTAGGCATCATCTTCCCAAGCCCCCAACAGTGTTGCTACTGAGCAGGGAGGGAGGAAAGAAGGGAGGGCATATCCCACGAACGGTCCCCTGGGATGCTGGGCTCAGCTGGACTCCAGTACCAGTCCTGCCTTGACCATCTCTGAGGCTCAGTGTCCTTATTTTTGCCATAGGGGTAAGCATTTACCTCCTTCCCAGGGTTCATTCAGCAAGAACCATTTATTAAGCACCTGCTGTATGCCAGGCACTGTGCGGGGCTGGGGACACCATGGAGAGTAGGTAGAACAGCCTTCCTGTCAGTGGGTTGCTGGTATCCCCTTGGAAGCTTGGGAGGACATGAGGCTGTCAGGGCTTAGGTATACAGCAGGCACACCATAAATACCAGACTCTTCCTTGAGCTACTGATAGGTTGCACCCCCACCCTCATCCCATCCTCATCCCAACCTCTTGGAACCCTAGAACTGAGAAGCAGCCCATCCTCCTGTTGGCCTCCCACCCCTACCTCAGGCTTCCATTTGAAGAACAAGTTAGGGTCAATGACCTCTAGCCTCTGCCAGTGGTCTCCCCATTGCCTATGGGCCCACTGTGAGCCTCAGCTTGGGTTTACCTCTTCCTCTATCCAGGAGATGTCTCCCTGCGTTCTTAGTCTGCTCTCATGCTGGGGGCTTCCACCTTCAGCTCAGTGGTTGGTCTAGCTAACCTGACCCTGGCTGGGTGAGGGGCAGACACCAAACAGCACAGGGGATTTCAGGATGGAGCCCTGTGGAGGCTCTGGGCTCCCAGCCTCTGCCTCTCACTAGCTGTGAAATCTCAAGCCTCAGTTTCTTCTTGGCCTCAATTTCTCTATCTGTAAAATGGGGGCTAACCTACCTTGTGGGGTTGTTGTGAGCATTGCACCTTTGCTGGGGCCAACATACAGTAGCGTTCAATATAAAGGAATAAATAAATCTTAGCTATTATGATTATTTTGCAACACTTTGGCTCTTTGCCTGCCCAGCATCCTTTCTCCCTCCTTCCAGCCATAGCTTCTGACTTCCCTTGGGTTCTTCTCCTCTGTCTCAATGTGGTGTGCGTGAGGCATGTGACCTAGTCCTAAGCCACTCTCACATCCCATCCACTGGCTTCAGGGACTGGTTGGGGGATGGACATGTGATCCACTCAGCCAATGAACTGTGTTAGAGTTTCTGCTGGGAAAATGGAGAGATAGGTTCTTTTCTCTTTCCCCTCCTTCTTTTTTAAATAAATGATAACTCTCTCTATATGTATTTTGCAACATTTTCCAAATATAAAATATGTCAGTGAATCATATCCCATTCTCAGAGTTTTAAAGATCTCATAGATTTTACTCAAGATTCTTGCTTTTTGAGTAAGATCTGCTGAGTCACTATGTCAGACCACAGAAAGAAAAGTTGTCTGAGAATGAAGTCTTCAAGTGGAGGAGGTAACAACCTGGAAGCATCATTTGAGCCCTGAGCAAGCTTTTCCTAAAGGCGATACCTGGGATTTTCATCCATCCATGCTATATTTACTGACCACTATTATGTGCTAAGTGTCACTCCAGTTGCTGGCGACACAACCAGGAACAAGATGATCCCCACTTCGCAGTGGTCACCGTCCTGCCCCAGGGCCTTTTCACTTGCTGTTCCCTCTCCCCAGAATGCTTTTCCCCTCATCTCTGCATGGCTCCCTCCTTCAGCTCCCTCAAGTCTTAATTCACAGGTTAGCGCCTCAGCGAGGCCTCTCCTGACCTGTCTATTAAAAATCACACACCCACCTACCTCTTCTACCCTCTCCTGATTTATTTTACTCCTTAGCACTTGAAATCACCTGCTACCCTCGATAGAATACTTATTTGTTACTTCTCTGTCTCCCCCCGTTGAACGTCACTTCCACAAAGGGAAGGGATTTTCATCGGTGTTGTTCGCAGCAGATCTGTAGTGACCTAGAGCAGGTGCTCAGTGTTAAATAAATAGGGAGCCCCAAAGGACTATCTGAAGACGTTAACACTGTCATTGTGGTTTGAGTGTTTAAGAAGGAGCCAGCCAGTTGATGGCCCCCAGGGAAGGGCACCGCATATGGCTGGAGTGGCAAATCAATTTTCTTTTGACTTAAACTATGCTGGATTTTTAAGGGGTGTCACTTTCTACCTTTAGGATCCTGAGTGGTGCTTGGTAGGATATAGTACTCAAGAACTGCCTCTGGAGGGTGCAAGGGAACCCCGTTGCTGCCCTTGGGCGTGCACGCCATCACCAGCACACTCTAGATATTGGGAAACTCGGTAGTCAGTGGTGTCGCTGGCAATAGTGATGCATTTGCTTTGAGGCTTGCTTTAATTTTCACAATAGCCCTATGAGGTAGGTCCCATTATCATCCCCATATCCTACATGAGAAAAGGCACGGAGAGCCCAGGTAGCTTGCTCAAGGCCCCTGAGGTATAAGCAGCAGAACCAGAAAGAGCAAGGAGATTAAAGTCACCATGGTCTGGTCAGCCAGGTGATTCCCCAGGTGGGAGGAAATTCAGGAGGGACCCGGGGAAGGGGGGTGTTTGTCCTCCCTTTGGGGATCATTGTGCTGAGGTGTGATCCCTCTCTGGCAGGCTGGAACCTCCCCCGCCTCCCAACCTCGAACCCTATCCAAATGCCAGAGGTTTCCCCAGCAGCGGTCTGGTGCCGAGTGTGGCCTGCTCGAAAATCAGGTGAAACTGACACAGGGCCCTGCTCAGTTTGAGGATTGGAAGGCTTCCTGGAGGAAGCCACCTTTCATCATTGACCTGGAGGAGGAGTCGGTGTCAGGCGGTTGAGGAGGTGGGGGAAGCGAGTTCAGGCTGGGACACTGCGTGGGAAAAGGCCTGGAGGCGTGACAGCAAGCCACCAATTTCTTCCAAGCCTCTTTACCTGTGTGGACCCAGCCGGGACAAATGCACTGCAATTCTCCCAGCCCACATTTCCATCCGTCATCCGTTTGCTCTTTCCTCTGAATGTTCAAAAGACCCATCTACCTCCCTCCACTTTGGCAAAACACACGGCCTTATCTGCAAGCCAATCTCAAACTGTCTGCCTCTGAGCACCGGCCTGGCCTCTGTAGATTCAGAAAGCAACCTCTGGGACCGCAAGGGGGCTGGAGGGCCGCCGAACCAGTGCCTCACAGGAGGCCAGAAGTTCCCTTCTCAGGCCTGATGTCCCCAGAGATTGGAGGCCGCCCTCAGGCCCTCCCCATGCAGCCTGCTCACCTTCCAGGTCTTTCCCTTCTCCTGTGTCCACCAGCGGGTGGGCTCTTTTGCCAGACTGCCTGGGCTTCAGTCCCGCCTGGCCATTTGGTATCTGTTATTCAACCTCTCTGGGCTTCTCTTTCCTTATCTGGAAAATGAATTAAGTGGGTTATATATGGATTAAATTGTCAACTGCCTACATTGTTGTCTGGCATGTAGTAAAGTGCTCAGTAAAAGCTACTCCAACGCCTGTACATGATGTGATTCTGGTGCTATGATTTCTACTCTCTTCACTCTGCTGGCACCCTCTCCTCTCCCTCCAGAAAGGGTTATCCAGTGTGGAAACAGGTTTTTTTTTTTTTTTTTTTTTTTCTGCATCCTGAGTTTCACGATGCCTGTGGAGAAAGGGAAGGTTTCTAGCAAAAACAGTTTGGGGGAAACTGATGTAGGAGAAAAGTATCCCAGGCAGGAACTCAGAAAAAAAAAGATTTCTTGAAGGGGGGAGAGGGGGACTTAGGGAACTGGGGGACAGTAGAGACTGGAGAGAGGTCCCCAGGACAGAAGGCCTGGGGTGGAGCATGGAGGAAACCTCAGGCAGGTTGTGGGGGGCTGAGCCCACGTCCCCCAGAGTGGCAGAACCCAGAGAAGAAATGTTCTTGGGGTTTCAACAGTGGGTCTAGGATGGCCGCACCCTTCCACTCCTGAGGCTGCATGCGTGGGCAAGCCACTGAAGACGTCCCCATATGTTCAAGAGGGCAAGGAAGTGGTGGAGGAGAGTCTCCTGAGGCCTTGGGGCACCAGAGGGAGAGGAGACCAAGCACAGGCAGTGGCCATGCAGCAGGGAGTGGATGTGATGGGTGGCCCCTTTGTCATCATGGGTGTGGGTGAGTGTGAGGGAAGGGAGGAAATGAAGATGAGGAGGCTGTGGCCAGAGCAGGAGGTGGGGATCAGCCAGGTACAGCCTGTGGGGAAGGTCCGAGGTGGGGCAGGCTGGGAGCAGGTGGGCACTGGGGGACACACTGTCTCTGTGTCTTGACGAAATGGCTGATCCCTCTCAGAATCCTTCTCTGGTTACCCCTCTCCCCCCACCCCCGCCACGTGCACTGGGGCTCCTTTGAATACACATGGTGCCCAGGCTGTTACCATCCCAGCCCTGATCTCCCTGTTGACTCAGCTGCCGCCGCCTCTAGCCTGTGACCCATGTTGGGGCAGGGACAGGGGTGTCATTGCTCTCCCAGTGCCTGGCACACAGTAGGTGCTCTGAACCTTTGGGGTATGGCCCTACTGAGCAAATTTCTCCTCTCTCCAGCTTTGACCTGCCTGTGGAATAAATAAATCACTCTTAGGAGCAGTTCGGCCAGGCAGGCCTTGGGTCCATGTCCCTCCCCCTAGGAGGGGGAGTGGGGCCATTCCTGTTTCCACTGAGTCCTGGGGATCAGCCTCCCACTGCCACTGCTCCACCCCCCATTCTGGTACACATCGCTCCTTTCCTTCTCCTCCCGGGCTTTGGGGATGCTGTTGGAATTGCCACTTTGCATAACCCCCCCACCTGCAGCTAACCTTGGTTTCCCCCAGCACAGGGCAGGCCCTGCTTGGCACGCGAAATGCCCTCTGCCCTCCCCGGAACACATGACTTTCGATTTTCCTTGAACACAGCACTTTGTGACTTTGGCGTAAACTTCAGACGCAGCCCCCTTTCCTGTCTTCACAGCAAGGAAGTAAGTTGAGTTTCAGAGAAACCAGCTGCTGAGAGTACACCAGGCCTTCCGGCCCTGGTCCCTGCTTGGCTTGGGCCTTTGTGCGGCTGCCGGTGGGCCCAGGTGAGTGGCCGCCCTCCGGCTTTCTGCCCCTGTCCCGTCACCACAGCCACACCCCGGGGGACTTGGGGCAGCTGGTGGAGGGTGAAGATTCTGTCGGTATAGCCTACTTACCCTTTGCTTGGGCATGTGAAGGGGCGGTGAGCCGCAGGGCCTCAGGCGGGGGGCTTGGGCTCCAGAGATAGCCAAGTTAGTTTCTTGGGTCCAATTCTTCATCCAGAACCAGCTGTTTATTGACGTTGGGGACCAGAGACCTGTAGCCCATTTGCCTCGATATCATCTGCACATCTCCAGGTAAGTCATCCTGGATGGAACAGCACCTGGCTGCCAGTTCCATGGGTAGCCTGGGTCTGGTGGAGGGAGATGGAGTTAGGAGGCCACTGGGAAGGACCAGGAGGGGCTGTAGGATTGGGATGGGTGGTGTCCAGGTGGAAGAGGAAGCAGACACCCCTTGCGGCCACCCTGAGGGAAGCAGATTCCCTGCCAGAGTGTCAGCTGAGTGGTCATGTCCGGGGGACACAGCGATGTCTGCTCAGTCCCTCGCTTCCTGCTGGGCCCCGTCAGGGTGACACCCTTGGCTCCAGGAAGCAGAGAATCTTCCAGAGAGAGCAAACATGTGCTCTGCCCCCTGCCCCCACCAGCCCCATAAATATGAGGGTGGCTCAACAGGGCTGTGAACTTGAACAACCACGTGCAGATGATTCCTATCGGGGGCCCAGGAAGCTTGAGCCACTTATAAGGGAGCTCAGGTTCAAGGGGGACTCAGAGAGGTGAAGGAGAAAACAATCTGCATCCTGCTTAACTGCTGTGTGTCCTTGGCAGGTTGCTTGGAGTCTCTGAGCCTCAGTTTGTGCATCTGTTAAATGCAGAGGCAAATATCGGCACCTTGCAGGTGCCTGGCTCTTAACTCTTGGGTAAGAGGTTGGGAAAAATGTCCCAGGCAGGAAAGAGTCTCAGCAGGAAGGAACGGGGTTCCTGTGGTGAACAACTCAAGATGCGCATCATTACTTCTGTCTCAGCCTGGGTAGTGAGCGCACAGTGGGTGCTTAGTAAAGCTTTGCTGAGAGCTTAGGGCCAGGGACTCCTGGCATGAAAAATCTTTGGGTGCCACCTCAGAAGGCTCTTCTCGGTGCGGTGCTTCCTTTACCTTTTTGTGCCTGTCCTCCTGCCTCCCACATGCAGCCCCGGCAGGGACACGGGGCTGGCAGGGACACAGCCTGGACGGTGGTAAGCGTACACTGTAGAGCCAGGCGGCCTCGATTTGAGTCCTGGCTCAGCTACCTGCTGTGTGTGCTGTGGGACCTTAGGCAGGTCACTGTACCTCTGTGTGTGTCAGGTCCCGGGTCCATAAATCCTTCACTCATGGGGTGTGAACAAATAGACTTGACTCTTGAGGAACACAGGGCTTAGGGGTGCTAAAACCCCACGCAGTTGAAAACCTGCATATAACTTTTGACTCCCCCCAAACGTAACTGCTAAGAGCCTAGTGTTGACCGGAAACCTTCTGATAACATAGGGAGTCTAATACATACTTTGTAGGTTATATGTGTTATGTCCTATATTCTTTTTTTTTTTTTTTTAAGATTTTATTTATTTATTTGACAGAGAGAGACAGCGAGAGAGGGAACACAAGCAGGGGGAGTGGGAGAGGGAGAAGCAGGCTTCCTGCAGAGCAGGGAGCCCTATGTGGGACTCGATCCCAGGACCCTGGGATCATGACCTGAGCTGAAGGCAGACGCTTAACGACTGAGCCACCCAGGTGCCCCATGTCCTGTATTCTTACAATAAAGTAATCTAGACGAAATAAAATAGTATGAAGAAAATCCTAAGAGAAAGACATTTATTGTACTGTTAAAAATCTGCGTGTAACTGGACCTGAGCAGTTCAAACCCGTGTTGTTCTGGGGTCAGCTGCAGATCTAGATGCCCGGCACATAGTAGGTGTTATCTGAGCACGTGGCTGTAATTCTAACTGTCACTACTAGCTCTGGGAGGTCAGGCTCTGGACTTCGTTGCTTCTGGAGACTCTCCTGGGGGCTGCAGCAGCCAGACCTCACCGTGTCGACCCCTCCCTGCACATCCGCCCACCCAAAGCATAGGCTGTGGTTCTCAACTGGAGCCAATTTTGGCACCCCCTATACCTCCCCCCCAGGGACATTTGATAATGTCTGGAGACATTTTTGGTCATGACTTAGGGGGTCTTGTTGGCATCTAGTAGATATAGGCCAGAAATGATGCTAAACACCCCACAATGCACAGGACAACACCCTACTGTCCCCCCGACTCATCATCCCACCTTTCCCACCCCCTAAGCCTCTCCTCATCTCCCTTTTACAGTCACAGAGCCTGACACCCAGGCTTCCAAAGGGAAGCTCCTTGTTGAGCTCACACGGCCCTTAAACCAAGGCAGCAGGGGTTGGGGTGGGGGGACTGCTCTCACAGCATTGCCCAGTGGATCAGCGGACACTTAGCAAGTCTGCTGGGTGCAAGGACCTATCCCAACCCCACAACAGCCCAGCACTCTGGGCCGTGACGGTCAAAGGAAGCTCAGAGTGCAGGGACACCTGCCAGCCTAGGGTTCAAGCCCCAAGGGATCCAGCTCAGAACAAGGGATTCTGTCCCCTAAAGGACATTCATTCTCCAGAGTGGTGAGAGCAGTCTGCTGGGTCAGACACCTGCATTCAAATCCTGACTGCCACATGATTTTGAACATGACATTAACCTCCCTGAGCTTCAGTTGCTTTAGCTGAGGAATGGGGCTAACAGTTCCCATTTAACGGGAGTTGAGGCAAGGTTTAGATTAAGTGGATGATGCTCATAGTAAAGTCCCCGGCACAGAAGCTGCTGTTGTTGTTACCTGTTTGACACGTGCTTATTGGGAGGAAGCAGGAGCTCCAGTAGAAAACAAGGCAGCTGTAGGCTCTGCCTCGGGGAGCTCAGCCTGGTCACAGACAGAGGAGTCAACAGACAGTGGTCATACACGGCCATCAGGGCTGTGATGTGGGGAGGACGGGCCCTGGGACAAGAGAGGAGGTGCCTGACTTAGCTTGGGGAGGGAGGGGTGGAAATCATGGAACACTTCTAGGAGGAGGGGACAACAGAGAGGACTGAAGCATATGGCCAGAAGAAGGGTGTGGGCACCTACTATGTGCCTTGCTGGTCAGGGTTGGGGAATGAGACAAAATCTCCACTCTCATGGTGCTTACATTCTAGCAGGGGACAAAGGTCCTATGTCAACAAGTTGGTGGATAAATCACATTTTTGGTGGTGAAGAATCATAAAGCTGGGTCAGGGATATCTCTATCCTGAAGAAGGGGAGGTGATTTTAGAGAGGGAGGTCAGAGAAGAACTCTTGGAGGAGGAGGTGATATTTAAGCAGAGACTTGATTAAAGTGAGGGGTTTTGAGGGAAGAGGGTCCAGGCAGAGGGAACAGACAGGGCAAAGGCCCTGAGGTTGGACCAAACCTGATTTGATCAAGTGACCTGAACAAGTGACATAAGGAGGCCCATGGGGCTGGTGGGGCGTGAATGAGGACAAAGAAGGGATTGGGCAGATTGCATAAGGACTTGGGGGCTACTGTGAGGACTTGGGCTTTACCCCTGTGTGAGGTGGGAGTCCTGGAGGGCTGAGAGCAGCGAAGGACATGATAACACAATGGCAGGCCAGTGCTGTGCTTGGTGCTTGGTGAGTCTTATCCCATGGAATCCCCGGAATCTCCCAGTGCCAGGCACTGTTGCTTGCACCATTTTCTAGGTGGGGTCTGCTGAGCTTAACTCACTGCCCAGGACCCCACCACTACTGCATACTAGATCCCTGATTCTGTGGTTGAAATCTGATCCCCTGGTGTCAGGAAAAAAATATGAAGGACCCAATCGCCACCCATGGCCCAATGCCAACTGATGTCACTGTGACTTAGAATGTAACCAAGGTGGCATTTTATTGGCTGAAATTGCTTGTGCTGCTCTATTTGTGGGCAGAGGGGGGGCCCACCATGATTGTGGACTAGAGAGCAGGAAGTGTGGCTTTAGGGGGGATTTTGGGTCTCAGGCAGGAGATTGGGGATCAGTGAGAGGAAGGATGGGCAGAGAGGGCTGGGCCCCCATTCCAGCAGTGCCTTTGGTGCGGTCATTGGCTGAGGGCAGCTCATGGAGCCTCCAGGCCTGGCTGGTGCAAATCCCACCCCCTCCCACCGAGTCCAGTTGGATGGGCTCATTCCCTTTGCAGCCTGATTGCCTCAGTCTCCCCTCTGGGCTCTCACAATGGACATCTAATTGGGGCTTTTGATGCTCAGAGTATGTTCTGTGGAATAGTAGACTCTCAAGGCTCTGCTACATAGGAGTGGGGATAAAACAAAGCTAAAACAGTCCTTCCATGCAGGTCTTCTCAGAGCTTTTATTTTTATATTTTTTAAAACAAGATTTTTATTTATTTGAGAGAGAGAGAGAGAGAGGGAGAGAGCACAAGTGGGGGCGGAAGGGGCAGAGGGAGAGGGAGAAGCAGACTTCCCAATGAGCAGGGAGCCTGACAAAGCTGATCCCAGGGCCCTGAGATCGACCTGAGCTGAAGGCAGACGCTTAACTGACTGAGCCACCCAGGCGCCCTGAGCCTTTATTTATTTATTTATTTTAAGATTTTATTTATTTATTTTAGAGGGGGGCATGGAGGGTGAGGGGTAGAGGGAGGGGGAGAGAAAAAATCTCCAGCAGACTCCATGTTGAGCACAGAGCCCCAACGCAGGGCTCAATCTCACAACCCTGAGATCATGACCTGAGCAGGAACCAAGAGTGGGACACCCAGGTGCCTCTCAGAGCCTTTAATATGCTAATATGCTTTCCATAGCTTTTGAAAATGTGTTTGACCACCTGAGCCTTTTTTCCTTTGAAGTATGTTTGGAGTATCAAGTCTCTCTGGAATAGATATAACTGAACCCTACCTTTACTCAAGGAGGATGCTTGAATGGTGGAAATTCAGGTAGATCCTTCTGACCAAGAACCACAGGTTTCTTCCTTCTCTTCCCAGGGCCTGGGCTGTGAAAACAAGCCTGGTGTCCCCTCATCTCTCAGTGGAGCTGTGAACTCAGAGAAGGCCAAATTAGGATCTTTGAACTCAAAGCTCATGGGGAGGCTGGATGGGGTCAGTCCAGGCAGGAATGGGGTAGGAGGGTCTCATGGTGGGCTTATCTCCTCGGAAAGCCATGGAGTCTATAGGGACATGACTCAGGATAGAAACATGGGATCTTCCCAACCACATCTAGTCCCATCAGGAGGCTGCACACTGGCCCAGCTCCTCTGAAAGGAAAGGGTCCATGCTGGCCTGGCCTGAAGCAGTGCTGCATGGACAGATGTTCCAGCCTCTTGTCCCCCTGGCTCTTCATCTTCTGCCTCCTCTTGTCTACTTCCTCTGGCCTCCTCAGCATCTCTGGGAACTGGAAAGTTGGTCACTCCAGCTCTCACCCCCCTGCTTACTAGTGAGGACAGCCTAGAAGGGCACAGGAAGGCAAAAGCAGACACGGGGCTGGCTAAGCCCAGGACCCACCTACCGGGCAGTGTTGTGTTATTATTACTGTTGTTGTTATTGGCAGTGAGACAGGGTGGTTGTGATAAAGCTCAGAATGCATGGGAAAGGCTCCTGCCTCTTGGATGCTTTGGCCTTTGATCTGAGATGGCCAATCATGGCTTATGGCCCTGAACTGGGCCCCAAGGGCCAGTTTCTCCCCACCCCCCCTTCTGCACTAACCCCGTCTCTGGCTACCCAGGTTGCACCTGTGGCCACTGTGGGGAGGAGCTTCTCAAACTGTGTTGTTGACAATTTCCTGCCACAGCTTCCTGCCCCAGAGACCAGCTTCACTACCTCCACCCCTCCCCACAGCCCCTGGACAAGCCCCCATCTTGCTGCCTGGTCCTGTGTCCTGTGTATAGGGAGCAGTTATACAAGTCTGTGAGGCAGGAATGGCTGGATTTGGGAAGATGGAGAAGAGTAGGGAGGGTATACTCAGTAGAGGGCACTGCATGGATAAAAGTATGGAAGTGCACTTGAAAGAAGGGCGAATAGCACAGCCCAGCTGGAGCAGAGGGAAGGTTGAAGAGTTTAGTTAGATTCAATGAAGTGGGCAGAGGGAGCCACAGTAAGTTCTTGAGCAAGGGAGGCCTTGGGGAAAAATTGCCGAGAAGCAACTTGCAGACCCTGGAGCTCAGCTCATGGGAAACAAACTGTGGGGTTTAGCCAACCACAAACACCATGCGAGTTAGATCTGGATCTCAGGTTTTATTAATAGATACAGCAGGTGGAGATCAAAGGAGGTGATACCACACAATCAGACCTCAGGAGAGAGATCTAGACTAGACAGGTGGGCATGGTGGCACGATTATAGCCATAGGCAGAACATCCCAAGTAAGGGGACCAGGGCTGGGGAAGGAGACAGAGCAGGAACCATCAGAGAGGGAGGAGACACGTCAGGGAAGGACTGGGGAGAGCCAAGAGGCTCAAGCAGGAGGGAGGGGTCACCAATGTCCCTCACTCAGGAGACCCAGTGTTGAGGAGGGCATTGGTGCTTGCCTCGTGCCCACCAGGTGGTGATATCAGTGCTTCCTCTCTAGCCTAGAGAGCATCCTGGTGGGTGAGGCTGTGAGGCTGGTGAGGGGGTGGGAGTCAAGAAAGTAGAGCAGGAGCATAGACAGCATTTTCTTTCCTATGTCAGTTATTTCTAGTGTCTGGTTTGTTTATACTTTCCAGTTCCTTTCGTTAAAAAATGATGGTATAATTTACATACAGGAAAATTCACCCATTTTAGTGAAAACTTCTGTGAGATTTGACACATGCATACAGCTGAGAAACTACCATCTCCATCAAAATATTGACTATTCTCCCCAATCCCCTCATGTCCCTTCTAGTCAATCCTTCCCCTTGGCCCCCAGCCTTTGGCAACCACTGATGCATTGTTTTCCACTGATACGGTTTTGAATGGAATTATAGTTTGTGGCCTTTTGAGTTTGGCTTCTTTCACTCAGCGTGATGCCTTTGAGATTCACCCATGTGTTGTGGGTATTAGCATTTCCTTCCATTTTATTGCTGAGTGGTATCCCATGGTAGGGAGGCACCACAGTTTATCTATTCATCTGCGGAGGCAGATTTGTTTCCAAAATTTGACAGTTGTGAACAGAGCGGCTATAAACATTTCCTGTGTAGGTTTTTCTGTGAATGCAAGTTTCCATTTCTCTAGGGTAAATACCTAGGAACATTTTTGACTCTTCAACACTCTGATGGAATGGTGACCTGCATCTCCAGGTGGAGACACAAATGTAGTCCCTGATTAATCACTTGCCTGTAACTGTTAGGACATCCAGGAATCCCCTTAAGCCTGGCCTTCCCAACCCCAATGTCAGGAGCAATCGGGTTAGAATGCAGATTCTTGCTCCTCCTCTGGCTACCCCAACCCAGACCTCACCTGATTCCCATTCCAGTATCTTCCTCTCAGTCCCTGTGCCCATCCTAGCCTGTCCCTGGACACCCAGAGGGAAATGCAGCCTTTCTCAAGCCACAAAAGCCTTCTTTGAACGCCCTGCTTACGTTTGCTTAACTAAGAAAGGCACCCAAGGATCATCCCCTGAACACAACCTATGCCTGGGTGGTCTTGCTGGGCCCACCTTAGAGAAATGTCTGGAAGTTGTTATGGGGAGGTAAGTTTTTTCAATATTATATAAAAACTTGTAAATATACAGCAAAATGGGAAGAATTAGTTGTATACCCGTTAACCACCCTGTAGATTCTACAATTAATATTGTTATATTCACTTTGTCACAAGCAGTTGATCCTAATATTAGCAGATTCTGTATTTAGCCTACTTGCTAATATTTACTTGTAACCCCCAAATACTTGAGGCCCTTTCATAGTCATTCAGGAACACATGCAGAGAAGCAAGAAATTTGAGTCAACTGACGTGCACATTCCCACTGAGGTCAAACAAGGGGACACTCCTCTGCCTTTTCTCACACTGTAAACAAGTGTCCTCAAATGGCAGTGTAGTGCTGATGTGCTTTCTTGTGTTCCTAAGTGCAAGAAGGCTGTGATGTGTCTTCTAGGAAAAGTATGTGTCAGACAATCTTAGAGTTGTAGTGCTGTTGGCTGAACAGTCAGTGTCAATGAATCAATATATATCAAATTGTGTCTTTAAGCAGAAACAGGGTTATATACTGATCAGGTGATGAAAATGCTGTGACCAGAGACGTGAGGAACCTAACCTTGGATTTCCTCTAGGAGCAATCATTTAGTATCTGCTAATTCAGTGTTTGCAATAACTTTACAGAACTACTCTGAACAGTAAGACTTGACTGTATCTGTCTACCTATCTGTCCACCCATCAGTTGATGTTATTTTTTGGATGCTTTTCAAAGTAAAATACAATCATCAGTATCCACCAGATCTAAATATTTCTGCATATAGATTGTTAACTAGCATTCAATATTTTATGGTTCTTCTTCTTTTTTTTAACCAAAGGGTCCAAATACACTGAAATGAACAAATTTTAGTACATTCTTTGAGAAATTCAGACACCTGTATAATCCAATGCTTATCAAGATATCTGTCATTATGGGGCGCCTGGGTGGCTCAGTTGGTTAAGTGGCTGCCTTCAGCTCGGGTCATGATCCTGCGGTCCTGGGATCGAGCCCCATGTCTGGCTCCCTGCTCAGAGGAGAGCCTGCTTCTCCCTCTCCCTCTGCCTGCCACTCTGCCTACTTGTGCTCTCTTTCTATATCTCTGTCAAATAAATAAATAAAATCTATTAAAAAAAAAGATATCTGTCATTATACTATAACCCCAGAAAGTTAAAAACAGATAATTTTAGGTTATCTGCCTTACTAGATGTTTATCTAAATATCTTTAATTCCTTCTCCTCTCCACATTGGATCATACTTCTTTCTTTAAAAAAAATTTTATTTATTTATTTATTTGACAGACAGTTTGATAGCGAGAGCAGGAACACAAGCAGGGGGAGCGGGAGAGGGAGAAGCAGGTCTCCCCCGAGCAAGGAGGCAGACGCTTAAAGACTGAGCCACCCAGGCACTCCGGATCATAATTTTCAATTGCACATCTCATTTTATTTAGTGGCGGTATTAAAGTTCACATTGGAATTAAACCCTAATGTATTTAGCCAATCTCTTACTGATGGATATTCAGAGTAGTTTATGCTTTCTAGAAATTTGTCCGTGAAGGCAGAGGGGGCAGGGCAAAGGGGAATTTCTAAGGCCGAGCGGACTCCATGGAAAGGTTAATAGAGTAAGGTTCTTTTGAAGAACAAAGCTTGTTCCAGCTTCAGAGCCTTTGTTGTTGCTGTTCCCTCTGCGTGATGTGCTCCCTTTCCTGATTTTTGAAAAGCTGGCTCCTCCTCATCCTTCAGATCTCAGTTCAAATGCTACCTCCTCAGAGAAGGTGACAGTGGCCTCTTCTCTTAGTATCACTCTATTTATTTCCTTTATGACATGGACCTCAGCCTGTAATTATTTCTTGTTTAATATGTCCCCCAGACTGTTGTCTTCAGGAGCAGGACCATGTCTGTCTTATTCACTCTTATCTCCAGCACCAGCCTGAAACACAGTAATTCAACACGTGTTTGGGAAATGAATGAATGGTTCCAGGTGCTGGTGTGTGGGGGCCAGTGGGGGTGTCTGGGCGCTTCGCACAAAGTCTCTGAAAAGTCAGGGGAGGGCTGGGGACTCTCCGATCTGAGCCCAGCAGGCTGGAACTCCTCTCCAAGGCGATTCTGGCATAAAGCAGGCTCTGCACGATTGGCACGGATGCCCCTCAATGCGGCCTCGCTCCCACTATCTCTGGGCCCAACGGACGTTGTTTAAGAAGGCAAGCCGAGACCCTGACGTGCCCTCCATCTCGCTCTGAACGCGCAGGGGCTGGCGAGGCACAGGGGCGGCGGCGGCGATGCCGGACCCCGCGGCGCACCTGCCCTTCTTCTACGGCAGCATCTCGCGCGCCGAGGCCGAGGAGCACCTGAAGCTGGCGGGCATGGCCGACGGGCTCTTCCTGCTGCGCCAGTGCCTGCGCTCGCTGGGCGGATACGTGCTCTCGCTCGTGCACGATGTGCGCTTCCACCACTTCCCCATCGAGCGCCAGCTCAACGGCACTTACGCCATCGCCGGCGGTAAGGCGCACTGCGGCCCCGCCGAGCTCTGCGAGTTCTACTCGCGCGACCCGGACGGGCTGCCCTGCAACCTGCGCAAGCCATGCAACCGGCCGTCGGGACTCGAGCCGCAGCCGGGGGTGTTCGACTGCCTGCGCGACGCCATGGTGCGCGACTACGTGCGCCAGACCTGGAAGCTGGAGGTGCGAGCGCGGAGCCCTCGGGGCCGGGGCCGGGGCCTGCGGAGGGGCCTGGGGAGAGCTGGCCTCCCCGAGCCTGGAGAGCCTGGGTGCGCGGGCAGGGGAGAACGGTCGTCTTCGCCAGCCCGGGCTTTGCTGTGCCACGCCAGATTTGGACGCTGGAGGGGTGGGTGGGGGCGGGACGTAGTCGGAGGCTTCGGAGGGAGGGGCCTGAGCGATGCCTTGGGGCACGTCTATGCCGGTCCGGCCGGTGGAGGTCGCGCTGGGCGGGGGCGGGGGGCCGGGCCTGAGAGGATGCTGGGGGCACTGCCAGCGGGGGTGGTGGGTGGTGGTCTTCCACAGCCTGCAATACACGACCACCAGTGTCAGATCGTCAAGCTGGAGATGAGCTTGGGGCCGCCTGTAAGGAGGGGCCTGGGGCGTGGCTCTGGATGGGTGGAGGATGGGAGAGGGATCATGGAGATGGGAGGGGGGAGGCTGTCCTCAGCTGCCTGAAGGACTCACCCTAGGTGCGCCTAGGGTGAAGGGTTTCACGGGGACGGTGGCAATTAGGAAGGCCCGGGAGATGAAAGAGGCTTCCTCTGGCTGCGCACTTGGCCCCTTGGTGACACTTGGTGACAGTTACAAGTCTCCTCGATCCTCCCTTCTTTAGGGCGAGGCGCTGGAGCAGGCCATCATCAGCCAGGCTCCCCAGGTGGAGAAGCTCATTGCCACAACAGCTCACGAGCGGATGCCCTGGTACCACAGCAGCCTGACGCGCGAGGAGGCAGAGCGCAAACTCTATTCGGGCTCGCAGACCGACGGCAAGTTCCTGTATGTGGGGCTTGAGGCTTGGGGCTTTGGGGTGGTGAGGCTGGGGCTTGTTGCCCGGAATCCTGGAGGCTGGGGCAGACCTCAGCGTGCAGGTGGGCCATGAGGGGGTGCATCTGTGCTAACATGTGCAAGGCGGTAGTGTGTTTCTGAGTGTGCGAAGGGACATTATATGGGAAGGGATCTGCAGTGGTTAGGACTCCAGAGCTGGGCTGCCTGGGTGGCAATCCAGGCTCTGCTACTTCCCAGTTGGGGATGCTGGGCAAGTAGCTGAACTTCTGCCTGCTTCAATGTCCTCTCTCCATTCAACAAATATTACTGAACACTTACTATGTGCCAGGCACTGTTTCAGGCACTGAGGACATGGCAGTGAACAAAACAGACACAAATCTCTGTCCTTGTGGAGCAGGAGGACAAAAGTGATGAATCAATGAAATAGAGCCTGGGTGGGAATCCAGGCTCTGCTACTTACCAGCAGCTGTCCCCGTCCTACCGCAGCTTTGACCTCTTTTATGTCTTAAGCTTCCATGGAAGATTCCGTGCCCCAAGGAAAATTGTGCAAACTTTTTGTAGAGTTTATGACAGTTAACTGGTCTACTGAGGTAAGAGGGGAGTCAGGAGAGCCAGGGCCAAGGGCTTTGACTAGCTGTGGGTGCCTTGGATGTCAAGCTTGAAGTCATAGAGGCAGGTAGGGCCAGCAAGAGCCACAGGAGGCTGAGGCTGAGGGAGCTAGGATCAGGTACAGTGTAGAGACTGAGCTGACACTGAGGTTCAGAGGCAGTTGGAGCAGTGACATTATTAGGGACAGTGACTCACGCTGGCCAATGTCAAGAGACCAGAAGCAGCTACTTTGAGCCAGACTATTGGAAAATTAGGCAAGGCATGCTTTGGACAGAGGCTGTTGTAGATTCTTCTTGTGGTTCCTCTAGTCAAGAATTGCTTTCTCAGTATGGAGATAGTTAGGGGGCTAAAGGTCAAAGCTGTAGGCATAGAACCTTGCATGGGGCAGGGGGGAGGGAAATACCCCTGGTGGATCCTGATGCTTGTCACAAGCCAGAACGGGTCCAGTTCTGAGATAAGGGTGTAGGGTGTGATAGAAAGATGCATGCCACTCAGGCCTGGAATTAAGACCAGGGCCATGCTTGTTCTTGACCACAGTTCAGAGCTGCTGAAGAATGGTTGGAATTTTACCGCATGCTGTTTGCTATCACAGCTTTCTGCGTAATTGCAGGATTTGTGGTACTGGTTGATTCAACTTGAAAAGAAACCTGACCCCTGCAAAGGGCCTTTAACAGGATGTTGTTAAGTGTTTCCTAACTTCTTCTGGATCACAGACCCCTTTGGGAATCTTTCTGAAGCTGAACCCCTTTTTTTCTCTCTCTTTTTTAAAAAGATCTTATTTATTTGTCAGAGAAAGAGAGAGAGAGGGCACAAGCAGGTGGAGTGGCAGGCAGAGGGAGAAGCAGACTCCCACTGATCAGGGAGCCCGATGTGGGACTCGATCCCAGGACCCTGGGATCATGACCTGAGCCAAAGGCAGATGCTTAACTGACTGAGCCACCCAGACATCCCTGAACTCCTTTCTCAACCCAAACCATGTTTATCCCAGAGATTTTGCGTACAGCTATAGGAGATCCTAGTTGAACCCGATCCTCATCCTTGGAGCCCTTTTCAGGTTAAGAACCTCTGACGTAGTTCAGTTGTCTCTTTTTACATATGAGGAGACTGAGACAGAGGATCAGTGACTTGCTCGGGGTGGCACAGATGATCATGTGACAGAGCTGGCTGTCGGTCCTATTAGCAATTAACTGAGTCAGAAATGGATTTGAATCCTGGCTCTACTGCTAACCAACTGTGCAGGAGATGTAATCATATGCCTCAGTTTCTTCATCTGCAAAATGGGCACATTAATAGGACTTACCTTGTGGGGGATGCTGTCAAGATTAAGTGACAACTGTGTGAAGAATTTAGAACCAGTATCTCAATAAATGGTAGCTCTTCTTTTTGTCACTATTATCAAGTTCCCTATATTCGGAAGTAGAGATCCACATGGATTTCCTAGCTGGTACTTCTAGCTTAAGTTCAAGTTTGAACAGCAAGGACAAAGAACTGGTACCACCTACTGGTATTTTGGTAAATAAATACCACCTATTTTGGTAAATAAAGTAGAATTTGTGGCATGGAAATATATATGGTGACCACACCCATGTCTTTGCCTATGTGGTTATTATGGGGGAATTGGTAGCTCTTCTTTCATGAACTCACATATCTCTTTCCAAAGAGAGTTTGCCAGTGAGCACTGGCTGTTGAGTTTCTGCTGTCCGTTCAGAACTTCAGGTTTTGAAGTCTGAGTAATTAGAGACTATAACCTCCAGGCTAGCCCACCAGTCTAGTTATTGAAGTGCTTTCCTTTCTGTTTTACACGAAGAACAACAAAGGTAAGCACAACTCCATGGCTAGGTCCCAGGGCACCTTTGCACAAATCAGAACAAGTCTCCCTGTGGACCCTGCCATTCTCCTCTCATTCCCCTTCCTCACCCCACCCCACCAGCCTGTTACCAAGAAGTCTGGACATTGAGTGGGGCCTGACCTTGGGGCCCCTAGTCCCTGCCACTTCTCTATGAGACTATCAGGAGCAGCGCCCATGGGTGTGTGCGTGTGTGCGTGTGCATGTGTGTGTGTGTGGGAAGTGGGGCCCAGCAGGGGGTCACCCCAGGAAAGGCCCAGGTGATTATAGGGGTGATATCCCCTCCTTCCCCCTGCCAGGTTGAGGCCCCGGAAGGAGCAGGGCACTTACGCACTGTCCCTGATCTATGGGAAATCTGTGTACCACTACCTCATCAGCCAGGACAAGGCGGGCAAATACTGTATCCCTGAGGGGACTAAGTTTGACACTCTCTGGCAGGTAAGCTTGCCCAGCCACCTTGTGGCTGGGGGGTTGCTTAGGGGCCTGGGGAAGAGAGGAGCCCTGGCCCTGAGCCCACCTCCCTACAGCTGGTGGAGTACCTGAAGCTGAAGGCGGATGGGCTCATCTACTGCCTGAAGGACGCCTGCCCCAACACCAGTGCCAGTGCAGGTGAGGGGGGTTGTGGGGGCCGGGGGGTGAGTGGGAGGCCCCGTGCCCCACCCCTCACTGTCCCTTCTGCTCCCCCAGAGCCTGCTGCACCCACACTCCCAGTCCACCCATCCACATTGACCCATGTGAGTTAGCGGGCACCCCAGGGTTGGGTCCTGAGGGGTGGAGCCAGGCAGGTGGGTGATGGGTCCTGTTCCCAAGGCGAGGCTGGGGTGGAGAGTGGGACGCCCCCAGCACTGCTCAGAGGATGTGAGTCCCAGGGGCTGGGTGCCCCCAGCTCAGGGTCCTGCTGACCCTTGCTGACCTCATGACCTTTAGGTTCCCAGACGGATTGACGCCAGCTCAGACGGGTATACCCCTGAGCCAGGTGAGCTGGAGGTGTGCGTGTGGGGTTCATGCCAGGCTGCGGTCAAGGTCCCTGGCTGGGATCTGGGCTGGGGCAGGGGAGGGATATGGGCCAGGCCTGACTTGGTTTGCCCCGTGCATACACTGTGCCTATAGACGTCTGCGTGGGTGCGTGTCCATCACGCCTGCCTGTATGCACGTACATTACATATGTTGGACAATACGTGGGGGGCATGCGGACATGCTGGGGAGTACCGCCTGGGCCACAGACACACATTTGTCCAGCACCTACTATGTGCCAGTCATGCTTCACGCTCACGCATGTCTGCACTTCTGGAATGTTTCTGATATGCCAGATGATGTGGTCATGGCAATTATTCTCATTTTACAGATGAGAAAGGAAGGCAAGTAACTTAATGAGGTCCTGCAGTTCGGCAGTAATGGAGCCGAGATTTGAGCCCGGGCAGGTGGGCTTTAGAGCCCGTGTTCCTGAAATGCCTTGCTGCAGATGCTCATGTGTTTGACGTGTAGATGCAAGCCTGTCCATGTGTGCGTGCAGAGAACATACATGGTTGCATGTGCACGCAGAGCCCCATCCTGGAGCCCTGGTAAACATGGGCTATGTGGTACACCCACAGACCCGGGCAGGGTCAGACATGCCAGTGGGCACACACGCACAGATGTGTGTTCTCTAGCCGGCACACTAACAGTTACTCATGTAGACATGCCTTTGGGCCTCATCATGCACAGAATGTGGGTGAAAGTACCCATGCGTGCATATGCGTGAGCACACGGGGGCACATGTGGTTACACGTGCACATAGACCCACACGCCTTTAGAGTCCACTTGGATGTGGCTTCCCAGCTCACCCACAGATGGGACCAGGAGCACACACGAGTGCGCGCGTGCACATGAACACACGCATGTACCCATGTGCCTGGGCATGCTCTGGGTGGTGCACCGCTGTCTGCGGCATGTGCTGTGTGGCTGTCAGGGTTGCCGTGCCCTCCTTGTCCCCCCATCCCACTCCTTCATCCTGACTTGGGAGTGCATGCTTGTGTGTGTGTGTGCCCAGCACGCCTAGTGTCCTCAGAGAAAGCACAGTCAATGCCCATGGACACGAGTGTGTATGAGAGCCCCTACAGCGACCCTGAGGAGCTTAAGGACAAGAAGCTCTTCCTGAAGCGGGAGAACCTCCTCATGGCTGACATCGAACTTGGCTGTGGCAACTTTGGCTCAGTACGCCAGGGCGTCTACCGCATGCGCAAGTATGGCCGCCCCTGCCGTGGTTTGGGGAAGCGCTGGGGGGGGGGGGGCAGAGGACGGGAGTGGCCTCCCCAGGCCTTGGGGGCTGGAGCCAGGATGCAACGTCAGTTTTCCTGGGAGACAGACCCTGGGCCAGGAGACTGCATGCTAGGGGAGTACTGGGAGGGCTCAGGGATAGCACCTGAGAGTGTGGGAGAGGCAGGCCGGGGACAGGGAGAGGTGGGCCGAGCTGCAGTTGCAACAGAGGCCTCGCCCATCGCAGGGCAGCTGCAGAGACGCCCCCCTTGTACCCTTGAGCTGACCGCTCCCCGGCTACAGGCAGCCCCTGGGGAGGGTGTAATGTTGAGGTGTTTTGTTCAGTGAGGGGTAGTTCTCAGTGAGGAGCTTGGCTGTGAGCTGCCCCTGGCAGCTGAGGAAGTGTGTGCCTGGGCCCTGAAGGGAGAACCCGGTGGCAAACGTGTCTGGAGGGGAGAGAGGCCGGTCGGGTGGGCACGAGGGGCTGAGCAGGGCCCGGGCTGACTCAGGTGCATGCCACGGCAGGAAGCAGATCGACGTGGCCATCAAGGTGCTGAAGCACAGCACGGAGAAGACAGACAAGGACGAGATGATGCGCGAGGCACAGATCATGCACCAGCTGGACAACCCCTACATCGTGCGGCTCATTGGCGTCTGCCAGGCCGAGGCCCTCATGCTCGTCATGGAGATGGCGGGCGGCGGGCCCCTGCACAAGTTCCTGCTCGGGAAGAAGTGAGCCCTGGGGCGGGCTGGGCACGTGGGGCTTGGAGCCTCGCAGGCTCATCTGTCCATGAGCACACACTTGTTTTCACTGACTCCTGCCCCCCCCCCCCCGCACACCCCGCCGCCCACACTCACACCCACAAGGCAGAGCCGTTAACAGCAAGGCTTCCTCATGCCTCCAACTCTTACCCTCACAGACACGATCTTTTACACTCACCGAGGCGTGGGCCCATCACCTCCCGTCCCCACTGGTGCACAGGTGTTTGTGGTGTAACCTGGCTCACACGGTCAGTTCTTCCACAGGTGTTTACTGTGCAATTTCTCTGTAATCGGGACTATTACCAGCCCTTGGGATTCATCAGTGAACAAAAGAGGCAAAGATCTCTGTCCTGTGTTCTGGCTGGGGAAGAGAGGTTTTCAAGAATAATTATAATACAACAGAGAGTATGTTGGACAGTAAGTCCTATAAGAAAGACGATTAGGAGTGTCAGGGTGGGAGATGAAAAGTGAGAAGCTGAGGCCTGTGTAAACTGAAGGAGGCAGCCAAGTGTAGCTGTGGGGGAAGAGCGGTCCAGGCTGGGGGCACAGCCAGTGCAAAGGCCCTGAGGTGTGCTTGTGCCAGGGGCAGCGGAGGAACTGTGAGGAAGGCCCTGTGCCTGCAGCAGAGTACGTGAGGAGGAGAGGGGGAGCTGATGTGGGTAGGGAGGTGCTGGGGCAGATCACGCAGGGCCTTGTGGGCCATGGGGAGACCTTGGACTTTCACCCCAAGTGAGGTGGGAGCCCTGGGAGGCTCTGAGCAGAGGAGCGGCCAGACCTGACTTCTGTGTGGGGACAGACCATGGGGGGTTAGGGCAGAGGTGACTGTTCTTTTGGTCCAGGCTAACGATGATGAGGGCTGGGCCCTGGTGGCAGAAGCAGAGGTGGAGAGAAGTAGGAGGATTCTGAAGGGATTCTGAAGTCAGGGCTGCCAGGGTGTGCTGACAGATTGGAAGCTGGGTGTGAGACAGAGGAGCTGATGGAAAGCTAGTGCTCTGGCCCAAGTAAATGAAAGGATGTAGCTGCTGGCGGAGAAAGGGGACAGTGGGGAGAGCCGGTTGTGTGCACCTGTGTGTGTGAACAATCAGGAACTTAGCTTTGTCTTTTTTTTTTAATAGATTTTTTAAAAAGATTTTATTTATTTGACAGAGACACAGCGAGAGAGGAAACACAAGCCGGGGGAGGGGCAGAGGGAGAAGCAGGCTTCCCGCTGAGCGGGGAGCCCGATGTGGGGCTCAATCCCAGGACCCTGGGATCATAACCTGAGCCGAAGGCAGACACTTAACGACTGAGCCACCCAGGCGCCCCTAGCTTTGTCTTTATTATTTTCGAGATGCCCGTGAGACATCTCCCCTAAGGGCATATAGAGGATGCAGGTCAATGTGTACGTTTGGGAATCATAGTATGTGGGAGAAATGTAGAACCTTGAGACTAGATATGGACAGAGGTTTCTGCCTTTTTTTGTTCACCTCCCCACCATATCCCCAGCCCGTGCCTGGCACACAGCAGATGTCCAACAAGCACCTGATGAACACATGCTCAGCTGGGTCAGAGAAGTGGGCTTTGCCCCCTTGGGAACTTGGGCTGTCCCCTCCCAGCTGACCCTGCCTTCCCCTGTACCCCAGAGAGGAGATCCCCGTCAGCAATGTGGCGGAGCTGCTGCACCAGGTGTCCATGGGGATGAAGTACCTGGAAGAGAAAAACTTTGTGCACCGTGACCTGGCAGCCCGCAATGTCTTGCTGGTCAACCGGCACTACGCCAAGATCAGTGACTTTGGTCTCTCCAAGGCACTGGGTGCCGACGACAGCTACTACACTGTGAGCCCCCGCCCCTTTGGCACCCAGGTGGATGAGGTTGGTGGGTGGAGGGTCCCTGAGCCCTGCCCTGGCAGCATCTCCCCATTCTCAGGCCCGCTCGGCAGGGAAGTGGCCGCTCAAGTGGTATGCGCCCGAGTGCTTCAACTTCCGCAAGTTCTCCAGCCGCAGTGACGTCTGGAGTTATGGGGTCACCATGTGGGAAGCCTTCTCCTATGGCCAGAAGCCCTACAAGGCAGGTGTGGGCAGAGGCGGGTAGGTGGGTGGGAAGGGGTGTGAGAGTGAGGTGGCCCCCGTTACTCACATTGCACTTGGCTCTGGCTCGAGCAGAAGATGAAGGGCCCCGAGGTCATAGCATTCATCGATCAGGGCAAGCGGATGGAGTGCCCGGCAGAGTGTCCGCCTGAAATGTATACACTCATGAGTGACTGCTGGACCTACAAGTGAGTGCCAGTGGGTGGGAAGTGTACCCAGCTGAGCTGACACCTAGACCTGGGGTGGAGGTCATGGTGCCCAATAGTCCAAAACTCATCCCACCCAAGACTCGCCCAGTTCACAGCCTTTCCAACCCTCGGTACCTTTACTTTCTGCACCTACACTCAGTGCCTCAACACACTGACCCTAGGGTGCTCTGATGGACCCACACCGCACCACCTCCTGTAGACACCTAATGCTCCAGCATCTAAAACGTCTGTCCCCCACCAGCCAACACTCAACACATTCTCAAACAAGTCAGTACTCTTTTACCCAAAATATGGTACCAGTGGTCAGGGCATGGGATAATACTCCAGTCTAATTCCTCAGTCCCCCACCATCCAACATCCAACACCTATTTACTCTCACAGGCAACCTCTACAGCACCCAAACACTCAATATATTCAAAACCTCCACCCCTGTCTGGTGTTCAAAGTCAACACTTGAACACCCCAACTCCTAAAATCGTCAGTATTTCAACTTCCCATCAGAAGATAGGCAACATGCACCCAAAAAAGCTATTGTCCTACACTGAGCCATGCAATGCATGGATATTCTAACATTTGATACCTTTCCTATCCCAGCATCCATTATTCCACTGGCCAACACCTATGACATTGACACCCAAACACCTAAGCCACCTGATTAAATAGACACCCTATTTATGATAAATAATAAATGGTCAGTCCATCCAACATGTGTTAACCTGGCCCCCATTGGGACATACTCAGTACACCAACACCCCAATACTGAAAGAGGCTAGCATTTTTAATAGCCTAACTCCCCACTAGCTGAACCCACTGTCAGTGCTCCAATGTTCTGCTAGATGAGGGGCAGCGTCCTTGCACCCATATAAGCCTGCACCTAGCACCCAATATACTGGCCATTGGCACATGTGCAGTACTTCAGCATTCAATATCCCAGCTCCCCTTGGTTGATAGTTGTTACCCCGACACTCAATGAATTCGATTCCCTAATCAGTCCAGTTCCCTAATCTTCATCAGTTAACACTCAACAGATTGTTCCCCCAACATCCTGCATGTCGGCAGCTCTTCTATTACGTGGTACGGCAACACCTGAATTCTAGTCCTCTTATACTCAAGAAACCTCTCCATTACCCCAAACTCCACACCCTGACAACCCACTGATTTTCTGAGCCCCCTTTGTGTCTATTCTCCAGCCGAAGCTGGGTTGTGGGGATGTAGTCAGTGGCCTGGATCTACCTAACCCCCACAGGTGGGAGGACCGCCCAGACTTCCAGGCCGTGGAGCAGCGCATGCGAGCCTACTACTACAGCGTGGCAAGCAAGTCTGAAGGCCCCCCAGGGTGTGGAAAGGGGACTGAGGCTGCTTCTGTCTGAGCTCCAGCCAGCCTTGGGGCCTGCAAGCTGCGATGCCCCAGCTTCAGCCCCATCCTAGGACCTCCAGTTTGGCTGAAGTCAGCTTAGCTCCTCTTCCCAAACCAGCTGGGCTGTGGTAGGGCAGGCAGCTGAAACCTCAGGCTCATACTGATCTAGTGTTCCCCACCTGGTCACCGGTCCTCTTTGGCTGGGGGAGGAGGGAAGGCCCTGGGAGGGTGGGATTGTATAACCTGCTCCTGGGCTGGTATCTACTGGGCAGCCCTGAGCTGAGGGTGCATTGCTTACAATAAGGACCCTCCTTCCTCTGGGCCCTGAAGGGGAAGACTCCGGGAACTCTCAAGTGGCAAGACCTCAATCATTTGTAATAAACTCAGCTTCTCTCTTGTTTGAGTCCCTCATCTTTTCTGGGGTGAAGGGGGACCAGGAAAGGGGCTGGGTCATTGGAAGGGGTCAGTGAGAAGTGCCTGAAAACAGCTTTTCTTGGTGGGCCTGGATGTGGTTCCTAGGGCCTTGGGGTCTGGTCTTCCCACTTCTCTGCCCTGAGGACATTTTTGTACAAGTGAGGAGCTATGGCAGAGTTGGGAACTGAGGCAGGTGCGCCGCTGGGCCTCCGCTTCCCTGTCTGTGGATTGAGTGAAGTGGGTGCTTTCCATGCTGGTTGCTTGTTAGCATCACCTGGAGAGGTTTTTTTTTTTTTTTTAAGATTTATTTATTTATTTGACAGAGACACAGGGAGAGAGAGAGGGAACACAAGCAGGGGGAGTGGGAGAAGGAGAAGCAGGCTTCCTGCCGAGCAGGGAACCTGAGGTGGAGCTTGATTCCAGGACCCTGAGATCATGACCTGAGCCGAAGGCAGACACCCAACGACTGAGCCACCCAGGCATCCCATCACCTGGAGAGGTTTAAACAAACGCCAACCCATCCTCCCACCCCACGCCCCAACACTGATGTGTCTTAAAGTGTCTTCAGGTGATTCTATCACCCAGAACCCTACTCAGCTGCCCCACCTTCCTCCCTGGACACAGACAGCCACAGATGGGATCTTCATTACCTGGTGTCCCAAGTGCTGGCTCAGTCCTACTGAGAAGTCCTATCCCCAACCTCTTGCTGCCTCAGTTTTCCCACGTGGAAAATTGGTGTATGTGCTGCCAAAGCGAGCACTCCCCACATGGAAAATTGGATGTTGGAGCATAGAACCCAACAGGTCGAGTGAAATAGAGGCAGGCTCCTGTGTTTCTTTTCTGAACTTGCTCCCCGTTCCTCAGCTGTGAGTGGCCCCATCCCCAGTTCCCAGCCATTGTCTCATTCTCTAGAGCAACTGGCTCAAGGGCAGCCGTGAAACCCACTCCGAGCCAGGGAAAGGCAAAGAGATTTTCTGCAGCTTCTGGGAAGGCAAGTTTTCTTTCTTTTTGTTTGTGGAGGTTTAGAAATTCTGTGGCTGTTTTGTGGAACTATGGGGGAAGGACGGGGGCTTTTTCTCTTGTGTGGAGTGGGAGCATGAGGCCCAGGTGGGTGACGCTGGTGAGAAGACCCCAGAGCTAGGAACTTTACATTGGGATTATTAGGTACAGACCTTACTCTGATTTCACCATTTACTGTTGAGTTTTAATAATTTATGTGTAAGCCTCATATTAGCATATTCTTGGATGCACTTTGTACTCTATATGAAAATTAATTCAGAGAACCCCCAGTTGTACCCTCAACTCCAGACACACCAAGACTCTTGGCTATGGCATTCATTTGGAGAGTAAATTTATAATGGTTTGGAATTGTCTGAGGGTCTCCACGTCCTGGGAGACAGTCTCTTCCTACATTTAGATTCAAAAGGGACAAACACTGATTGTAAAGATGAAACACACAAGCTCATATTACTTCCATTTTGTCATTCTGGGTGACCATTTGGAGATTTTGTGCTTAATATTTAAAACAGTGAAGTCTGGGCGCCTGGGTGGCTCAGTTGGTTAAGCGACTGCCTTCGGCTCAGGTCATGATCCCGGAGTCACTGGATCGAGTCCCGCATCGGGCTCCCTGCTCGGCAGGGAGTCTGCTTCTCCCTCTGACCCTCCCCCTTCTCATGTGCTCTCTCTCATTCTCTCTCTCACAAATAAATAAATAAAATCTTAAAAAAAAAATAAATAAAACAGTGAAGTCTGGAAAAACATGACCTGTAAGACTTTTAGTTGGTAAATGTGCATATTAGTTCATATGCGAACTATATTACTGAATTTGAATAACACCATTAAGATGCAAGCATTGTTTTTAAATTGTTTTAAAACTAACGAACAAATCAAGGAAAAAACATTACATCAATGGCAAGATTTTGTGGCTTCCTGAATTGTGTTTGCAGTTATTTCAGTTTTATTACAATTCGCTTGTTAGTGACTGGACAATCATTTACATTATTACATAGAGTTTTCTATCAGAAGGGAAGTACATTTTCACTGTCTGCATTTCTTTTATGGTCATCATTATTATTTGTTTTATGATTATCGCTGAAAATATTTTTTATAGGAAGGAGGTATTAAAAATGATCCCCTCTGTCAAATACACCGTGAACACTACATGTGTTGGCAATAAATGTTGAATGAACCAGTGAAGGAAGGTGCTATTTCACATGGGTACCACCAGGTGGCGCTGTTCTCCAAGCCAAGGTCGCTCAGTTCCTCAAATCTGGTCCTAGCTCAGGTTGGTTAGTGAGGCAGAATTCTTAGAATGTTCTTTTTTCTTTTTTAAAAAGATTTTATTTATTTATTTGACAGAGAGAGACACAGAGAGAGAGGGAACACAAGCAGGGGGAGTGCAAGAGGGAGAAGCAGGCTTCCCACTGAACAGGGAGCCCAATGCTGGGCTTGATCCCAGGACCCTGAGATCATGATCTGAGCCAAAGGCAGACGCTTAACGACTGAGCCACCTGGGCGCCCCTAGAATGTTCTTTCAAATGCTGACCCCAAACTGGATCTCTACCCCTCTCTTCAAGGTCCCAAGACTACATAGAACTCACCTCTTTCTCCAAAAAGAGATTTCACTCCTCCTATATAATGCTGCAATGTGCTTATTCTGGAAATGTGTGTCATGGGGGAACACAGACCCAGAGTAACCGCTGCTGTGATGGTGGAAGCCCACAGGGCTCTGAGGGCAGAGGAGGCTCTTGACCTAGTTGAGAAGGGGTCAGTTTGGTGGGCTTCCTGTAGGAGGTAATGTGTAAGCTGAGTCCCCTGCAGGGTGAGTGAGATTTGGCTGGGGAAGAGGTGAAGAAAGTGTTCCAGGCAGAAGGAACAGCATGTGGAGGTGAGAGAACATGTTTTGGAAACCAAAAGAGTGACTAGAACGTTGTATTTGAATGGGGCTGCTGAGGCCAGTAAAGGGATAACCCTGGAGCAGTGACCCCCGTGGGAGACAAGTGGCACCCTTTTGTATTTCCTAGTGGCTTGCTAGGAAGTAATTCATACTATTTACCCTACCCACAACCCCAGCCCCTGGGTCCAGGTACGTGGCTGCATCCTTCCTCGCATAGGGTTTTGTTTTTTTTTAAGTTTTTAAAATTTAAGTATAGTTGACACACGACGTTACATTAGTTTCAGGTGTATGGAGTGGTGATTCGACAAGTTTATACATTATGCTCTGTTCATCATGAGTGTAGCTACCATCTGTCACCATACAACACTATTACAATATCATTGACTATATTCCTTATGCTGTGACTTTTATTCCTGTGACTTATTCATTCCATAATTGGAAGCCTGTATCTCCCACTCCCCCTCATCCTATCTTTTCCCATCTCCCTGCCCCATCCCCTCTGGCAACCATTAGTTTGTTCTCTGTGTTTACAGGTCTGATTTTGCTTTTGTTGTTTATTTTTTTTTTAAAGATTCCACATATAAGTGAAATCATATGGTGTTTGTCTTTCTCAGCCTGACTTATTTAGCTTAACATTATACCCTCCAGGTCCATCCATGCTGTCACGAATGGCATGATCTCATCCTTTTCTATGACTGTGTAATATTCTGGTGTGTGTGTGTGTGTCACATCTTTCTTATCCATTTTTCTATTGATGGACACTTTGGCTGCTTCCATATCTTGTTTATTTTAAATAATGCTGCAGTAAACACAGGAGTGCATCTATCTATTTTTTTGAATTAGTGTTTTCGTTTTCTTTGGGTAAATACCCAGTAGTGGAATTATTGGATCTTATGGCATTTCTATTTTTAATTTTGGGGAGAAACCTCCATACTGTTTTCCACAGTAGCATACCAATTTACATTCCCACCAACAGTGTATGAGGGCTCCCTTTTCTTCACATCCTCACCAACACTAGTTATTTCTTGTCATTTTGATTTTAGCCATTTTGACAGGTGTAAGGTGAGATATCTCATTGTTTTGATTTATAGTTCTCTGATGATGAGTGATGATGAGCATCTTTTCATGTGTCTATTAGTCATCTGTATGTCTTCTTTGGAAAAATGTCTGTTCAGGTCCTCTGCCCATTTTACTGTCTTATTTTTTCTTTATTATGTTATGTTAATCACCATACATTACATCATTAGTTTTTGAGGTAGTGTTCCATGATTCATTGTTTGCATATAACACCCAGTGCTCCATGCAGAACGTCCCCTCTTTAATACCCATCACCAGGCTAACCCATCCTCCCACCCCTCTCCCCTCTAGAACCCTCAGTTTGTTTTTCATCGTCAGGTAGGATAATCCTCTGCCCGTTTTAAAATCAGATTATTTGTGTGGGTTTTTTTTTGGTGTTGAGTAGTCTAAGTTCTTTATATATTTTGGATATTAATCCCTTATTGCCTATGTCATTTGCAAATATCTTCTCCTATTTACTAGGTTGCCTTTTTGTTTTGTTCATGGTTTCCTTCACTGTGCAAAACCTTTTCATTCTGGTGTAGTCTCAATAATTTAATTTTGCTTTTGTTTTTCTTGCCAGAGGAGACATATCTAGAAAAATGTTGCTATGGCCAATGTCAGAAATTACTGTATTCTCTTCTAGGAAGTTTATGGTCTCAGATCTCACATGTAGTAGGTCTTTAATCTATCTTGAGTTTATTTTTGTGTATGGTGTTAGAAAGTGGTCCAGTTTCATTCTTTTACACGTAGCTGTCCAGTTTCCCTGCACCATTTATTGAAGAGATTGTCTTTTTCTCATTGTATATTCTTGTCTCTTTTGTCATAGATTAATTGATCATATAAGCATGGGCTTATTTCCAGGCTATCTGTTCTGTTCTATTGATCTATGCATCTATTCTTTTTTTTTTTTTAAAAAACATTTCATTTATTTACTTGAAAGAGCATGAAAGAGAGCACAAGCGGGGGAGAGGGAGAAGCAGGCTCCTTGCTGAGTAGGGAGCCCGATTCAGGGCTCAATCCCAGGACCCCTGGGATCATGAACTGAGCCTAAGGCAGACCCTTAGCCAACTGAACCACCCAGGTGCCCTTCTATGCATCTATTCTTGTGCCATTATCGTACTATTTGGATTACTACAGCTTTGTGATATGTCTTGAAATCTGGAATTGTGATACCTTCTGCTTTGTTTTTCTTTCTCAAGACTGCTTTGGCTATTTGGGGTCTTTTGTGGTTCCATACAAATTTTAGTATTATTTGTTCTAGTTTTGTGAAAAATGCAGTTGGTATTTTTGATAGAGATTGCATTGAATCTGTAGATTGCTTGGGGTAATACGGACATTCTAACAATATTACTTCTACCCTTCTACCAATACATGAGCATGGAATATCTTTTCCTTTGTGTCTTCTTCTATTTCTTTTACTGATGTGTTATAGTTTTTAGAGTACAGGTCTTTTACCTCTTTGATTAAGTTTATTCCTAGGTATTTTACTCTTTTTGGTGCAATTGTAAATAGAGTTGTTTTCTCAATTTCTCTTTTGCTACTTCATTATCAGTGTATAGAAATGCTACTGATTTTGGGGTATTAATTTTGTATCCTACAATTTTACTGAATTCATTTATTTTAGTAGTTTTTTGGAGATGTCTTTCGGGGTTTTTTGTATGTTTTTTCTCAAGTTTTTATTTAAATTCCAGTTAGTTAATATACAGTGTAATATTAGTTTCAGGTATAGAATTTAGTGCATCATCACTTATATACAACACCTAGTACTCAACACAAGTCCCCTCCTTTACACATCACCTATTTAATCCATCTCCCTACTCCCCTCCTCTCCAGTAACCCTCAATTTGTTCTCTATGGTTAAGAGTCTGTTTCCCGGTTTGCCCCTCTTCCCCCTCCATGTTTATGTTTTGTTTCTTAAATTCATATGGTATGAATATGAGTGAAATCATATGGCATTTGTCTTTCTCTGACTGACTTATTTTGCTTAGCATAATACTCTCTAGTTCCATCCATGTTGTTGCAAATGGCAAGATTTCATTCTTTTTGATGGCTGAGTAATATTCCATTGTATGTGTGTATACACACACTCCATTGTGTTCCCCTTTCTCCACATCCTCAACAACCTGTGTTGTTAATTTTAGCCATTCTGACTGGTGTGAGGTGATATCTCATTGTGGTTTTGATTTGTCTTTCTCTGATGATCAGTGATGTTGAGCATGTTTTCATGTGTTTGTTAGCCATCTGTATGTCTTCTTTGGAAAAATGTCTATTCATGTCTTATGTGTCTTTAGGATTTTCTATATATAGTATGTCATTTACAAAAAGTGACAAGTAGTAATAGTACAAATTAACTTCTTCTTTACCAATATGGATGCCTCTAATTTATTTTTCTTGTCTAATTGCTGTGGCTAGGACTTCCAGTACTATGTTGAATACAAGTGGCAAGGGTAGACCTCTTTGTCTTGTTGCTGATCTTAGAGGAAAATCTCTCATTTTTTCACTGAGTAAGATGTTTGCTGTGGGTTTTTCACATATGGCCTTTATTTTGGTGAGGTATATTCCTCCTAAACCCACTTTGTTAAGAGTTTTATCATGAACAAATGATGAATTTTGTCAAATTCTTTTTCTGCATCTGTTAAGATGATCATATGATTTTTGTCCTTCATTTTGTATCACATTGATTGATTTGTAAATATTTGTTCATTCTTGCGTCTTCAGAAAAAAATCCCACTTTATTGTGGTGAATGATCCTTTTAATGTATTGTTGAATGTGATTTGCTAATATTTTGTTAAGGATTTTTGCATCCATGTTTATCAGGGCTATTAGCCTGTAGTTTTCTTTTTTGTAGTGTTTTTGTCTGGTTTTGGTATCACAGTAATACTGGACTCATAGAATGTATTTGGAAGCTTTACTTCCTCTTCTATTTTTTGAAACAGTTTGGTAGAATTTGTGAAGACATCTGGTCCTGGACTTTTACTTTATTTTTTGATTACTGACACAATTTAATTGCTAGTAATCAATCTGTTCAAATTTTCTATTTCTTTCTAATTCAGTTTTGGAAGATTGTATGCTTCTAGGAATTTATCTGTTTCTAGTTTGTTCCATTAGTTGGCATATAATTTTTTTGTAGTATTCTCTTATAATCCTTTCTGTTTCTGTGATGTCAGTTGTTACTTTTTCCCTCTCTTTTTTTTTTTTTTTAAGATTTTATTTATTTACTTGAGAGAGAATGAGAGACAGAGAGCATGAGAGGGAGGAAGGTCAGAGGGAGAAGCAGACTCCCTGCCGAGCAGGGAGCCCGATGCGGGACTCGATCCCAGGACTCCAGGATCATGACCTGAGCCGAAGGCAGTCGCCCAACCAACTGAGCCACCCAGGCGCCCCTACTTCTTCCCTCTCATTTCTGATTTTATTTATTTGGATTCTCTCTTTTTTTTCTTGATGAGTCTGGCTAAGAGTTTATCAATTTTGTTTAACTTTTCAAAGAACCAGCTCTTGGTTTTGTTGATCTTTTTAAATTGTTTTTTAGTCTCTATGTCATTTATTTCTGCTCTGATCCTTATTATTTTCTTCCTTCGACTCACCTTGGAGTTTGTTCTTATTTTTCTACTTTGTTTAGGTGTAGGTTTAGGATGTTTATTTGAGCTTTTTCTTGTTCCTGGAGGTAGGCCTGTATCATTATGTATTTCCTTCAGAACTACTTTTGCTGAGTCCCAAAGAATTTGGGTCATTATGTTTTTATTTTCCTTGTCTCTATGTATTTTTAATTTCTTCTCTGATTGTTTCATTGACCCATTGGTTATTTAGTATTATGCTGTTTAGCTTCTACATGTTTGTGTCTTTTTCAATTTTTTTCTTCTGAAGTCTAGTTTCATACTGCTGTGGTCAGAAAAGATGCATGGTATGATTTCAGTCTTCTTAAATTTATTGAGGCTTGTCTTGTGGCTTACCAAGTGATCTATCTTGGAGAATGTTCCATGCACACTTGAAAGGGATGTGTATTCTGCTGGTTTGGAATGGAATGTTCTTTAAATACCCGTTATGTCCATCTGATCTGTCATTCAAAGACACTGTTTATCGATTTTTCTGCATGGATGATCTAACCATTGATGTAAGTGGGGTGTTAAAGTTCCCTACTTTTATTTTATTACCATCAATTTCTCTCTTTATGTCCATTAATATTTGCTTTATGTACTTAGGTGCATAGATATTTATAATTGTTATATCCTCTTGTTGGATTGATCACTTTATCATTATGTAATGCCTTTCTTTGTCTCTTGTTACAGTCTTTGTTTTAAAGTCTATTTTGTCAGATACAAGTATTTCTACTCTGACTCTTTTTTCCATTTCCATTTTCATGGTAAACATTTTTCCATCCATTCCATTAGGATTTTTAGGTCTGAGGTAAGTCTCTTATAGGCAGAATATATCTGGGTCTTGGTTTTTTTTTTTTTTTTTTTTAAGATTTAATTTATTTGAGAGAGAGAGAGCATGCATGAGTGAGGGGAGGAGGAGCAGAGGGAGAGGGACAAGCAGATCCCACACTGAGTGTGGAACCTGACACAGAGCTTGATCTCATGACCCTGAGATCATGACCTGAGCCAAAATCAAGGGTCAGATGCTCAATGGACTGAGCCACACAGTTGCCCCTGGGTCTTGTTTTTTTTTTTTTTAAATCCCTTCAGCTACTTTGTGTCTTTTGATTGGAATATTTAGGCCATTTGCACTTAAAGTAATTATTGATAAGTATGTACTTATTACTATTTTGCTATTTGTTTTCTGGTTGTCTTTGTAGTTCTCTGTTCCTTTCTTCTTTTGCTCTCTTTCTTTGGATTAATGAGCTTCTGTAGTGTTATGTTTGGCTTTCTTTATCTGTTAGAGGTTTGGATTTGTGGTTACCATGAAGTTCTTATATAGCATCCTAAGTATGTGACAGTCTATATTAATTTGATGGTCATTTAAATTCAAACACATTCTAAAAAAAAAAAAAGACTTTCTTTTTTTTTACTCCCTCCATGTTTATGTATATACTGTCATATTTTACATATTTTTATTCATAATTTTCTTTTTTTTTTTAAGATTTTATTTATTTATTTGAGAGAGAGAGACTGAGAGACAGAGAGCATGAGAGGGAGAAGGGTCAGAGGGAGAAGCAGACTCCCCGCCGAGGAGGGAGCCCGATGCGGGACTCGATCCCGGGACTCCAGGATCATGTCCTGAGCCGAAGGCAGTCGCTTAACCAACTGAGCCACCCAGGCGCCCCTATTCATAATTTTCTTACACCTAACTATGGCCATTTCTTTTCCACTTAAAGAAGTCCCTTTAACATTTCTTGTAGGGTCAGTTTAGTGGTGATAAACTCTATCTTTTGTTTGTCTGGGAAACTCTTTATCTCCCCTTCAAATCTGAATGATAATTTTGCTGGGTAGAATAATCCTGGATGTAGGTGTTTTCCTTTTAGCATTTTGAGTATATCATGCCATTCTCTTCTCTGGCTTACAATATTTCTGCTGAAAAATCAGCTGATAGTCTTATAGGTTTTCCCTTGTAAGTAATCTTTTGCTTCTCTATTACTGCTTTTAAAATAATCTCTACCTTTAAACTTTGCTGTTTTAATTATTATGTGTCATGGTGTGGACCTCCTTGGGTTCATCTTGTTTGGAACTCTCTGTGCTTCTTGGAACTGGATGTTTATCTCCTCTATTTAGGGAAGCTTTCAGCTATTATTTCTGCAAATAAGTTTTCTGTCCCCTTTCTCTCTTCTTCTGGGACCCCTATAATGTGAATGTTTATTCACTTGATGTTGTCCAAGAGATCCCTTAATGTATTCTCATTTAAAAAATTTTCCCTTCCCTCCCTTCCCTTTCCCTCCATCCCCCCTTTCTTTCTTTCTTTCCTTTCTTTTTTTTCCCTTCCTTCCTTCCTTCCTTCCTTCCTTTTTCTTCCTTCCTCCCTCCTTCTCTCCTTTCCTCTCTTCTCCTCTCCTTTCCTCTGTCTGTCCATCTTTCCGTCTTTCTTTCTCTGTTCAGCTTGGGTGCTTTCCATTACCCTGTCTTCCAGATTGCTGATTCATTCATTCTTTTGCATCCACTAGTGGACTGTTGATTCCCTCTAGTGCGTTTTTTTTTTAATTAAAGATTTTTAAAAATTTATTTATTAGAGTGAGCGAGAGAGAGAATGAATGAGCAGGCGGAGGGGGAGAGGGAGAGGTAGAAACAGACTCCCCATGGAACAGGGAGCCCAACATAGGGCAGGACTCGATCCCAGGACCCTGGGATCATGACCTGAGCCAAAGGCAGACACTTAACCAACTGAGCCATCCAGGTGCCCGCCCTCTAGTGTGTTTTTTATTTCAGTTTCATATTCTTCAACTCTGATTGGTTCTTTTTTATATTTTCTATCTCTTTATTGAAAGTCTCACTGAGTTCTTCCAGTATTCCCTCTAGCCCAGTGAGTATCTTAATGGTCATTACTTTAAATTATTTATCAGGCATATTGCTTATCTCTGTTTCACTTAGTTTTTCTGAGTTGTTATTGTTATTTCTTTTAGTGAATATTCCTTTGTCTCCCCATTTTGCTTGACTTTCTATGTTTGTTTCTATGGATTAGGTGGAAGAGTTACTTCTTTTAAACTTGAAGTGATGGTCTTGTGTATGGTTGTCCCCTATGTATACTGTGTGTAGTTGGTGACTTTGCTGGCTGACTGGAGCTGTGGCTACTGTGGGATGGGGATCCTGGGGTTTTCCACACAGTGGACACCCTGTCAAGACAGCTAAAGGTGAAGTGGATGCAGGCCAGCATGTCCCAGATTTCTATGTGTTGAGGGCACCCTTGTAGGTAGCTGAAGCTGAAATGAGTGCAACCTGGGGCATCCTAGGATGCCCTGGCAAGATGGCTGGAGCTGAGGTGATGTGTGGACCAGGAAGTCTCTGAGCTTTCTGTGCAGAGGGTATCCTGGCAGGATAGCTAAAACTAAGGTGGGTGCATGCTGGGGGGATATGGGGCTCTGTGCACAAACGGCACCTTGGCAAGATAGCTGAAGCTGAAATAGATGTAAACTGAGATGTTCCAGGGTCTTGGCACAAAGGGTTCTTTGGAAAGGTGCCTGGAGATGAGGCAGGGTATAAGTTGGGACGTCTTAGTACTCTATGCACAGGGGGTACACTGTAGGACAGCTAAAGCTAAAATAAGTGTGGGCTGGTTTGGTCCCTGGGCTCTCTGCACAAAATGTGCCCTAGCAGGACAGCTGAAGCTGAATTGGGTGCAAATCACAGTGCCCCAAGGTGTTTAGCACAGTGGGTGTTTTGGCACGGTGACTGGAGCTGAGGCTGGTGTGGGTGTTCCAGGGTGCTTCGCATGGTGGGCACCTGACAGAGCAGCTGGATATGAAGCAGATGTCAACAGAGAGGTTCCAGAGCACTCTGCACTGGAGGTGCCCTAGCAAGCTATCTGAAGCCAAAGTAGTGTAGGCTTGGAATGTTCCAGGGTGCTTGGCACCTGTATCACCTTGGCGCATAGGCTTGGGTTGCAATAAATGTTAACCAGGGGTGTCCTGGTGTGTATTGCCCTGTGGCCACCTTGGTGGGACAGCTGGGGCTGGTGTGAGCTATGAGCCCAGTGTTCACTGAGGCAGCAGGCTAGTTAGACTGGCCAGGCTGTGCACTAGTCTGCTTTCAAGGTGGGGGAGAGTGTAGATCATATTTGTCACCCCCTCCCACCTGGAGAACATTGCAGCATCTCCCCCCCACCATTTGGTGGAGATCAAGCTGGCTTTTTTATATGCCAATTGCTCTTGTAAACCACAGCTTTTTTTCTGTCCCCAAGGACAGAGGTATCTGTTCCTGGTCCCTCAGTACCATCGCTCCACATTGCAGTTTGAAGTGTTGGGAGTGAGGTTCCCTTCATTACCATGTCTTCATTTCTCTTGCTGTTCTCTATGTGTTCTCTCTAATTTTGGTTGTGCAAAAGATGTTCAGTGACCCCCAGTTCTTTAGGAGGAACATTCTATAAATAGGTGTAATTTAGTGTGTTCTGTGGAGGAGATGAGTTCAGATTCTTCCTATATTGCCATCTTGGACCAGAAACCCCTAGCACTGGGTTTTATCATTTAAACATCTTTTCAAATTTCAGGTGGGAAAATACTATTTTATTGTGTAAATGGACAAATTAACATTTCTCTTGTAAGTGGCATGGTTGAACAATGTTTTCAAATATGCCTGTGGGTATTATGAGGCCTCTCGCCCACCAGAGAATGTGCATTATCTCCGGAACAAAAGAAAAGCTCTGCTCTCTGGCCATGTGGGTGGGGAAGTGATGTGGCAATATTCCTATTCTCCTTTGATTTATCTTTTTTTCCTCTCCTTTTAAGTCCCTTCACAGTTTTAAATTTCTCTTCTCTGTTGGCTGGGGCCTCACGTGCTTATTGCTTTGTCCTTATCTAGGGTGTCTTTGAGATCAAAGGACAGGGCTGTGAAGTCCCAGGAAGTTGTTCCATGTGAGAAAATTCTGATGTGCTACATAAATTTCCCATTTAATTCTTGGGGCACCTGGATGGCTCAGTTGGTTAAGCATCTGACTCGGTTTCAGTTTATGATCTTAGGGTTGTGAGATTGAGCCCTCTGTTGGGCTCCATGCTGAGTATGGAGTCTGCTTGAGATTCTCTTTCCCTCTCCTCTTCCCCTCCCCCAACTCGTGCACATGCTCCCCCCCCTCTAAAGTAAATAAAGTCTTTAAAAAATTTTCCCATTTAATTTTTAAAACATCTGCCTATGGTGGGGACCCTTAAATACATCTCACAGATGAAGAAACAGAGGCTTAGAGATGTTAAGACACAAACCCAGCATCTCAGGACAAATATGTAAGAGGCAATTCCTTTGGCTGCTTTTCTAGTCTTCACTTAACCAAATCATCTTCAGACATCAAGATTCTGTTTAAGTTCCAGAGGAGAGAGGCTGCTAACTCTCCATTTTGAAGAGAAACCTATTGCCTCACTCTGCACAGTCAAGGAATAGAAGTCTTGTCTCTCATTTAGGAGGGAGTTGTGGAATTTAGCTCAGCATTAGGCTTATACTTCAGAGAAAGAAGAGAGAAATGAGAAAGGTAGAGAAAAACAGAACATCCATTCTCCTCAGAGAACCTAACTCTTGAGTTTGGCCTTGGTTCCAGTTCCATGTCTGTCACTAAAATCTGATGTGACTTTGCTAAATTCCTTCTCAGTTCTGGGTCTCTATTTCCCCATCTATTGAATTTTTATTCTAGTAACTGTACTTTTTATATTTGAGCTCTAATTCTGAGCTCTTTTCTGTTCACCTGTTTTTGCTTCATAGTCTCCTGTTCTTGTTTTATGGTGGTTATTCCTTCCTTTGAATCATTTAATATATTCGTTGTTAAGTCCTTTTTAGATTGCTCCTATTCTCTACTTTTTCAGAGGTAAATTCTTGCAGTTGGGGAGTTTGTGGGAACCTGAAGAGGTGGTTGTGAATCCATCACTTTAGGATATTTCTCCCAGGTACACCTGGTTAGGGCGTTATGAGAGCACACACTCTTGACTTTGTATATTAGTGGCTCCTACACTGTCCTAGCCTCCCACTGGTGTGTGTGGGGGCTTCAGTCCTGTCATTGGGCACCTCTGTTGTTGTCTCTTGTTCATGTTCATGTTTCCCTGTTATTTCTAAGGTTTGGAGTGAGATGGGTAGTTTCAGTGTGTACTTGGTTTGCTATCTTGAATGGAACTCCAATTTATAAACATCACAGATGAAATGGAAGCTCATAGAGGTGGCCTGACTTGCCCAAGAACACATACATAGGAAGGAGAATTATAATCTGGCTAAACCCTCTCCATTCCCCTGCATCTAGCAGCCTGGGTGCTAATCTCAGCTTTGACTCATTGCTAGCTATGTGTTCCTTGGCCAGTTTTTAAAAATTCTGTTAGCTGGGGAGTAACAGCTATCAGTATCTCTATCCCTCAGATATACAAGACAAACTCAACACTGTGTCCTTGGCAGAAATGAAAAAATATGACAAGGTTTAACCTGGTATATTAGAGAAGGTGTGGGATCTGGAGTCTGGGTATATGACCTCAGGCAGGTTACTTAGCCTCTTTGAGTCTCAGTTTTCTCATCTATAAAATAGGGTCAATAATCATACTTATCTCTCTTGCTAGATGAGTGTGAAGTGAGAAAATGCACAAGGTTGGTTCATAGTAGGTGCTTCATAAACATTACTTCCAGTGAGGAAAGCAGACTGGGGGCTATTGGGAATGTAAGAATGTGACAGTTGATTCAGCAAATCCATCAGAGTTTTGGAAACCAAGTGGGAAGAGATTCTCCATGGACTCAAAGAAAGAACAAAAATATGAGGGAAAGACCCAGGGAAGACAGATTTTAGCTCCATTTTAGAAAAACTATGTGAACTTAACCAATCTGGAAGGAGTTGACTTTAGAGGGAATGAGTTCCCAGCCACCTAAGGGGACCAAACAGAGTCCAGCAATAAATCCATACAACTATGGCCAATTGATGTTTGACAAGGGAGCTAAGTCTGTTTATCGGGAAGGAATAGTCTCTTCAACAAATGGTGCTGGGACAACTGGATTCCCAGATGCAAAAGAATGAAGTCATACTTCTACCTCACATCATATATAAAAATTAACTGAAAATGGCTCAAAGACCTAGATATAAAAGCCAAAAAAACCCCCAACAAACCAAAACCAAAACCCCCCCAAAAGCAAACAACAACAACAACAACAATAACAACAAAACCAAACTCCAAAAACTCTTAGAAGAGAACATAGAAGTAAATCTTAATGATCTTGGATTTGGCAATGGATTCTTAGATATGATACTAAAACCATAAATAACAAAGAAAAATAGATAAATTGGCTTTCAACAATATTAAACTTTTGTGCATCAAAGGACATTATTACAAAAGTGAAAAAAAACCCCACAGATGGGGAACACTTTGCAAACCATATATTTGATAAGGATCTAACATTCAGAATATATAAAGAACAACTACATTTTATAACAAAAAGACAACCCAATTAAAAACTGGGCAAATGACTTGAATAGACATTTCTCCAAAGAAGATATAAGAATGCAAATCAAAACCGTAATGAGATACCATTTCATGCCCACTAAGATGGCTAGAATAAAAAAAAATTTTTAGATAAAAAAAACCCCAGAAAATAACAAGTGTTGGTGAGGATGTGGAAAAATTGGAACCCTCATAAATTGCTTGTGGGAATGTTAAATGGTGCAGTATAGTGGAAAATAATTTCATGGTTCCTCACAAAGCTAAACATAGAATTGCCATATGATTGAGCAATTCCACTTCTGGGTATATACCCCAAATAATTGAAAGCAGGAACTCACACTGCTACTTGTACACCAATGTTCACTGCAGTATTATTCAATAGCCAAAAGGTAGAAATAACCCAAATATCTATCAACAGCTGAATAGATAAGCAATATATGGTGTGTACATATGATGGAATATTTCTCAGCCACAAAAAAAGAATGAAGTCCTGACAGAAGCTACAATGTGGACAAACCTTGAAAACATACTGAGATAAGCCAGACACAAAAGAAATATTGTATGGTTCCACTTACATGAAATATCTAGAATGGATAAATTCATAGAGAGAGAAAATAGATTAATTAGAGGTTCCCAGGGCCTGAGTAAAATGGGGAGTGAGGAATTGTTGGTTAATGAGTACAGAGTTTTAATTTAGGGTAATGGAAAAATTTTAGACATAGTGGTAATAGCACAACATTGTGAGTGTAATTAATGACACTGAACTATACATCTAAAAATGGTTAAAACGGCAAATTTTGTGTTACATATATGACAAACTTTAAAAACTCATATGTTTTCAAAAAATGAACACATAGTTGCTTTATGTAAGTCCAATGAGGGTCAAGATAAAGCAGAATGTTTCCTGCTTAGAGGACATCTAATGACGTCTACTTTGCCACAATTATGTTTATGAAACCTGTGTTTTTAGGTTTCACTTTGAGCAAGAGGTGAACAGAACATTCAGAGGAAGTTAAGAGCATTTTGCTGCTGCTGTTGAACCAAAATGGAAGTGTCCTGGTAGTTGGAGATAGGCAAAGTATGGGGTCAGATTAGGTCAGTGGCTTCCACATTTATTTTTACTATTACTCACGGTATGAAATACAATTTAGAGTATGACCCAGTAAACACATATTTTTTTTTTAAATTAGTCATTTTAGGGGTTGGGGACCAAAAATTGTATTGAAGAATCATAAGTTAGTAGTTTCTAGAAGATTCCATAAACTCCTCAGTTTAAGATTTCCAGAAGGAATGGATGTCCAGTATCCCAGAGAAGGTGATGAATATTTTTTGGTCTGGGAAATAAGAATCTAAGCATAAATACTTTGAAATCAAATTGACGTGTCAGTTGTTAACAGTACCAGAGATCGTGTGGAGGTAGGTGATTTGGGAATGTAGTTTGTATGTGTTGCGATAAAGCTGAGGTGGCATCTGAATTCCTTATTAATTAATTATATTTATAATAAAGTAGCATCCAAGATTGGGAGTGAAATTTTCAAATTCATAGAAATGCCTATTACTAATTCATAAGGATAGGGGAGAAAGCAGTAGTAAGGAAATAATTATTTATGATGTTGATGATGGGACTTACACCCAATGCTGCCATGACATGGGAAGGCAGTTCCTTGTAATTGCTGTGTTGGTACAGTACTTGTAATTAAAGACTAAAAAGCTCAGCCTGCTCAGAAAGTTTAAAGCAGGTTTTAAGTAATCAAGATGATACTCATTTTGTTGTTGTTTTTTATTAGGTCATAACTATTTCTTCTTCCTTTCCCTAATTTCTTTACTTTGGCTTTTCTTATTGTTTGGAATTTCCTGTAGTAAGAAGGAAAGTGGAATTCACTTAAGAAAATAAGCCATGAATAATCTGATTTTTCTTCACCTTGGCCTAGGCCTGGTTGGCTGAACTGCAAGGACGTTATTGTCTATGAAGTAGAAATATCAATCTTTCAAAATTAATGATTATATTGGACTGGCCCCTTTGTGACCACAGCACTCTGGGCTGTATGTGGCACGTAGAAGGTGTTCTGGGGTCTTATAGGCATTTTTCTTCTGCTTTGTTGTCTGGTATGAAGTAGTTAAGTGGCATTTTCTTAGAAAGTTTTCTTTTTTTTATTTATTTTTATTTTTTTAAAGATTTTATTTATTTATTTAAGGGAGAATGAGATAGAGAGAGAGCATGAGAGGGGGGAGGGTCAGAGGGAGAAGCAGACTCCCCGCCGAGCAGGGAGCCCGATGCGGGACTCGATCCCGGGAGTCTGGGATCATGACCTGAGCCGAAGGCAGTCGCTTAACCAACTGAGCCACCCAGGCGCCCCTTCTTAGAAAGTTTTCAAAGGAAAAGTTGTACAGTATGAGTGCTCCAAATCCATGCCACTCTAAAAGTAATTTCTGGTTCTTATTTGATAAAAAGTATAGCTTTGTAGCACTTTAAGGCCAATGCTTAATTTCTAAAATATAAAGAAGGGAAAATCCCCCAATATTTGGAAACCAACACACTTCTAAATAACCCGTCGGTTTAAGAAATCACAAGAAATGAAAAAAAAAAAACAACACTTGGAGTTGAATGAACTTAAAACATCAAAAATTGGGGGAGGGAACAAAAGCAGTATTTAGAGAGAATTTAGTAGCATTAAATGCATATTTTAGAAAAGAAAAAATATCTAAAATCAATAATCTAAGTGTCTACCTCAGGGAGCTAGAAAAAGAAGAGTTGAAGGCCAAAGCAAGCAGAAGAAAAGAAATAATAGAAATTAGAGCAGAAATCAATAAAACTGAAAACAATAGAGAAAAATCACCAAAGCCAAAAGCTTGTGAACATGTCAATAAAATTGATAAAGCTTTAGCCAAACTAAGAAAAAAAAAGACATACCAATCTGTAATATCAGTAATGAAAGAAAGGTCATCACTAGTGATTAAAAAGGTAACAAAGGAACACTACTAACACCTCTGTGCTTACAATTTGATACCTTAGATGAAAGGGACTATCCATTGAAGGACACAAACTACAAAAACTCTCACAGAAAAATAGGTAATCTGAATTGCTTATACAATTAAAGAAATTGAAGCAATAATAAATAACGTTTCAAAAGAAGGAAAGAAAGCACCAGACCAAGATGGTTTCACTGGTGAGTTCTACCAAACATTTAAGGAAGAAATGATACCAATTCTCCACAATCTCTTCCAGAAAATAGAAGCAGAGGAAGCAATTTTTGACTCATTCTGTGAGGCCAACACTACCCTAATACTAAAACAAGATAAAAAAAAACCCCAAAACTATAGAGCAGTATCTCTCATGAGCATAGATGCAAATTGATTCAACAGTGAGTTATACACCACAACCAAGTGGGACTTATTCCAGCTATATTAGGCTGATTCAACTTTTTAAAAAAAATATTTATTTGACAGAGAGAGACACAATGAGAGAGGGAACACAAGCAGGGGGAGTGGGAGAGGGAGAAGCAGGCTTCCTGCCAAGCAGGGAGCCTGATGCGGGGCTCGATCCCAGGACCCTGGGATCATGACCTGAGCCGAAGGCAGACGCTTAACCACTGAGCCACCCAGGCGCCCCCTGATTCAACTTTTTAATTAATTAATCCACCAACATCAGGGTGCATGTGCCCCTTCAAATCACTATTTTTGTATCCCTTGGGTAAATTCCTAGTAGTGCAATTGCTGGGTCGTAGGGTGGTTCTATTTTTAACTTTGTGAGGAACCTCCATACTATAAAGAATAAAAGAATAAAAATCAGAGAGCCATATCAATTGATGGAGAAAAAGCATTTGACAAAAATCCAATACCTATTCATGATAAAAACCCAGCAAACTGGTAACAGAGGGGAATTTTCTAACTTGGTGAAGGACATACATAAAACCTATAGCCCAACACCCACTCATGATAAAAACTCTTGGGAAACTAGGAACAGAGGAGAATGTCTTCAACTTGATAAAGAATATCTACATATATTTTTTAAAAAGCCCTTAAAGTTAACATCAAGTGAGAAACTTGAAGCTTTCCCACTAAGACAGGAACAAGGCAAGGATGACTCCTCTCATTATTCCTTTTCAACAGTGCACTGGAGGTTCTAGTTAGTGCAATAAGACAACACAAGGAAACAAAAGATAGATTGGGAAGGAAGAAATAATAATATCATTGTCTGGGACGCCTGGGTGGCTCAGTCAGTTAAGCGTCTGCCTTTGGCTCAGGTCATGATCCCAGGGTGCTGGGACTGAGTCCCACATTGGGCTCGTTGCTCAGTGTGGAGCCTGCTTCTCCTTCTGCCTGCCACTCCCCCTGCTTGTGTAGGCACGTGCTCCCTTTCTCTGACAAATAAATAAAATATTTTTAAAAAAGGTACTGCATATTGGGAAAAAATGTCATTGTCTGTAGCTGATGTGACTGTCTATGTAGAGAATCCAAAAGAATCAACAACAGAATCCTGGAACTAATAAGCAATTATGGCAGAGTTGCAGGGCACAAGGTTAAAAAATCAATTGCTTTCCTGTATACTGGAACTGAACAAGTACAATTTGAAATTAAAAACACATTACCATTTACATAGTACTGCCCAAAATGAAATACTTAGGTATAAATCTAAAGGAAGATGTATAAGATCTATATGAGGAAAATCGCAAAAGTGATGCACATCAGGGGTGCCTGGTTGGCTCTGTTGATTAAGTGTCCAACTCTTGATCTCAGCTCAGGTCTTGATCTCAGGGTTGTGAGTTCAAGCCCCACACGGGGCTCCATGCCCAGCATGGAGCCCACTTAAAAAAGAACAAACAAACAAAAAACAAAAAACTGATGCATATCCTAAGTAAATGAAGAGATACTGCATATTCATGGATAGGAAGACTCAGTATTGTCAAGATGTCGGTTCTTCCCAACTTGCTTCTTACACTGTTGGTAAGAATGCACACTAGTGCAACCACTCTGGAAAATAGTATGGAGATTCCTCACAAAGTTAAAAATAGAACCACCCTATGACCCAGCAATTGCACTACTAGGAATTTACCCAAAGGATACAAAAATAGTGATTTGAAGGGGCACATGCACCCTGATGTTTATAGCAGCAATGTCCACAATAACCAAAATATGGAAAGAGTCCAGATATCCATCAACAGATGAATGGATAAAGATGTGGTGTATATATACAATGGAATATAACTCAGCCATCAAAAAGAATGAAATCATTTGCAATGACATGGATAGAACTAGGGTGTATTATGCTAAGCAAAATAAATCAGTCAGAGAAAGACATACCATATGATTTCACTCATATGTGGAATTCAGGAAACAAAACTGATGAACATAGGAGAAAGGAAGGAAAAATAAAATAAGATAAAAATAGAGATGGAGACAAACCATAAGAGATGCTGAACAATAGGAAACAAACTGAGGGTTGCTGGAGGGGAGGTGGGTGGGGGGATGGGGTAACTGATGATGAGCATTAAGGAGGGCATTTGATGTAATGAGCACTGGGTGTTATAAGCAACAGATGAATCAGTAAATTCTACCCTGAAATTAATAATACACTATTTATCAACTAACTTGAATTTAAATAAAACAAACAAACAAACAAAAGAGGTCAGTTCTTCCCAACTTGATCTATAGAGTCCATGCAATCCCAATTAGAATCCCAGCAAGTTATTTTGTAAATATCAACAATTTTAAGTTTATATGGGAAGAGACAAAAGACCCAGAATAGCCAACACAATATTTAAGAAGAACGAAGTTGGAGGACTGACACAACCTGACTTCAAGACTTACTACAAAGCTACAGTAACTAAGACAGTGTGGTGTTGGTGAAATCATAGACAAATAGATGATGGAACAGAATAGAGAGCTCAGAAATAAACCTAAAGTCTTCAACAAATGGTCCTGGACATCCACATGCAAAAAAAAAAAAAAAAAAAAAAAGAATCTAGACATAGACCTTACACCCTTCATAAAAATTAACATAAATGGATCACAGACCTACATATAAAATGCAAAACTTAAATTCCTAGAAGATAACCTAGGCAAAAACCTAGGTGATCTTGGGTATTGTGATTTTCTTTTAGATATACCACCAAAGTCACAATCCATGAAATAAATAATTGATAAGCTGGACTGCATTGAAATTAAAAACTTCTGCTTTGTGAAAGATAATGTCAAGATGATTAGAAGACAAGCCACAGACCGGGAGAACATATTTGTAAAAGACACATTTATGAAGGACTGTTATCCAAAATACACAAGAACTCTTAAAACTCAACAATAATAAATAACTGGATTAAAAAATGGGACAAAGATCTTAACAGATACCTCACTAAAGAAGATATATAGATGGTAAATGAAAAGCATATGAAAAGATGCTCCACATCATGTATCATCAAGAAGATGCAAATTAAAACAACAATGAAATATTGCTACACACTCATTAGAATGGCCAAAATCTGGAACACTGACACCACCAAATGCTGGTGGATGTGGAGCTGAGGATGTGGAGTAACAGGAACTATCCTTTATTGCTGGTGGGAATGCAAAATGGTACAGCCACTTTGAAAGACAGTTTGGTGGTTTCTCACAAAACTAACAGACTCTTACCATATCATCCAGCAATTGTCCTCCTTGGTATTTAACCCATAGGAGTTGAAAACAAAAACCTGCATATGATATTTCAAGCAGCTTTATTTATAATTGACAAAACTTGGAAGTAACCCAGATTTCTTTCAGTAGGTGAATAGATAAATTGTGGTACATCTAGACAATGGAATATTATTCAGTGTTAAAAACAAATGAGCCATCAAGCTATGAAAAGATATGGAGAAACCTTAAATACATATTATTAAGTAAAAGAAGCCAACCAAAAAATGGCATATTGTATGATTCCAGCTAAAATTCTGGGAAGGGCAAAACTATGGAGACAGTAAAAATTTTAGTGGTTGCCAGGGGTTGGGGATAGGAAGGGATGAATAGGTGGATCACACAGAATTTTCAGGGCAGTGAAAATACTCTATGATATTATAGGGATGGATACATGTCATTACACTTTTGTCCAAATCTGTAGATGTACAACACCAAGAGTGAACCATAATGTAAACTATGGAATTTGGGTGATCATGATGTGTCAATGTAGGCTCATCAATTATTAAAAAGGTACCATTCTGGTTGGGAATGTTGATAATGATGGAGGCTATCCATGTGTTGGGGCGGGGAATATATGGGAAATCTCTATACCTTCCCTTCAATTTCGTTGTGAAACTAAAACTACTCTAAAGACTTATTAAACAAACACTACAGTTAGCATCAAAGGTTAATGGTGAAAATCTGGACACTTTCCTCCTAAGAGGAGAACAAGGTAAGACTGTTGTCTTTTAGCATTTACATTCCCATTATACTGGAAATCCAGTATATACAGATTGAAAAGGAAGAAACAATTTTTTTCCACAGAAATGATTGTGTAGAAAATCCCAAAGAATCAACCAACCAACCCCCCCCCCAATAAAACTCCTGGAACTAATAAACAGGTATAGCAAGGTTTCAAGATACAAGGTTAGTATACAAAAGTCAGTTGCTTTCCTATATACTAGCAATAAACACTGGGAATTTGAAATTTAATAAAAAAGCAATGCCATTTAAAGTAGCATACAAAAATTGATATCTGATAAAATTAAGATCTATATAGGTAGTATTTTGATAGGGATTGCATTAAATGTGTGGATTGGTTTGGGAAGTATAGACATTTTAACAATGTTTGTTCTTCCAATCCATGAGCATGGAATGTTTTTCTATTTCTTTGTGTCCTCATTAATTTCTTTCATAAGTGTTCTATGGTTTTCAGAATACAGATCTTTTACCTCTTTGGTTAGGTTTATTCCTAGGTATCATACAGTTTTGGGTGCAATTATAAATGGATTGATTGCTTGATTTCTCTTTCTGCCGCTTCATTATTGGTGTATAGAAATGCAACAGATTTCTGCATGTTGATTTTATTTTTTTAAAGGTTTTATTTATTTATTTGAGAGAGAGTGAATTAGTGAGAGAAAGAGCACAAGCTGGGGGGAGAGGTAGAGGGAGAGGGAGAAGCAGACTCCCTGCTGAGCAGGAAGCCTGACGTGGGGCTTGATCTCAGAGCCTGGAATCATGACCTGAGCCGAAGGCAGACATTTAATGGACTGAGCTACCCTGGTGCCCCAGTATGTTGATTTTATATCTTGTGACTTTGCTGAAATTGTGTATCAGTTCTAGCAATTTTTTGATGGAGTCTTTCAGGTTTTCTACATAGAGTATCATGTCATCTGCAGAATGGGAGAAGATATTTGCAAATGACATATCTGATAAAGGATTAGTATCCAAAATCTATAAAGAACTTATCAAACTCAACACCTCCAAAATAAATAATCCAGTTAAGAAATGGGCAGAAGACATGAACAAACATTTTCCTAAAGAAGACATACAGATTGCTGACACATGAAAAGATGCTCAATATCACTCATCATCAGGGAAATACAAATCAAAACCACAGATTCCATCTCACACCTGTCAGAATTGCTAAAATTAACAATACAGGAAACAACAGATTTTTTTTTTTACTTTCTTTTTTTTTAAATTTTATTCTTATGTTAATCCCCATACATTACATCATTAGTTTTAGATGAAGTGTTCCATGATTCATTGTTTGTGCACAACACCCAGTGCTCCATGCAGAATGTGCCCTCCTCAATACCCACCACCAGGCTAACCCATCCTCACACCCCCTCCCCTCTAGAACTCCAGTTTGTTTTTCAGAGTCCATCGTCTCTCATGGTTCGTCCACCCCTCCGATTTCCCCTGCTTCATTCTTCCCCTCCCGCTACCTTCTTCTTCTTCTTCTTTTTTTTTTTTTTTCTTAACATATATTGCATTATTTGTTTCAGAGGTACAGATCTGAGATTCAACAGTCTTGCACAATTCACAGCGCTTACCAGAGCACATACCCTCCCCAGTGTCCATCACCCAGTCACCCCCATCCCTCCCACCCCACCCCCCACTCCAACAACACTCAGTTTGTTTCCTGCGATTAAGAATTCCTCCTATCAGTGAGATCATATGATACATGTCTTTCTCTGTTTGACTTATTTCACTCAACATAACACCCTCCAGTTCCATCCACGTCATTGCAAATGGCAAGATCTCATTCCTTTTGATGACTGCATAATATTCCATTGTATATATATACCACTTCTTCTTTATCCATTCATCTGTCGATGCACATCTTGGCTCTTTCCACAGTTTGGCTATTGTGGACATTGCTGCTATAAACATCGGGGTGCACGTAGCCCTTCGGATCCCTACTTTTGTATCTTTGGGGTAAATACTCAGTAGTGCAATTGCTGGATCATATGGTAGCTCTATTTTCAACTTTTTGAGGAATCTCCATACAGTTTTCCAGAGTGGCTGCACCAGCTTGCATTCCCACCAACAATGGAGGAGGGTTCCCCTTTCTCCGCATCCCCGCCAACATCTGTCGTTTCCTGACTTGTTAATTTTAGCCATTCTGACTGGTGTGAGGTGGTATCTCATTGAGGTTTTGATTTGGATTTCCCTGGTGCTAAGCGATATTGAGCACTTTTTCATGTGTCTGTTGGCCATTTGGATGTCTTCTTTGGAAAAATGTCTGTTCATGTCTTCTGCCCATTTCTTAATTGGATTCTTTGTTCTTTGGGTGTTGAGTTTGATGAGTTCTTTATAGATTTTGGAGACTAGCCCTTTATCTGATATGTCATTTGCAAATATCTTCTCCCATTCTGTCGGTTGTCTTTTGGTTTTGTTGACTGTTTCCTTTGCTTTGCAAAAGCTTTTTATCTTGATGAAGTCCCAATAGTTCATTTTTGCCCTTGCTTCCCTTGCCTTTGGCGATGTTTCTAGGAAGAAGTTGCTTCAGCTGAGGTCAAAGAGGTTGCTGCCTGTGTTCTCCTTTAGGATTTTGATGGACTCCTGTCTCACATTGAGGTCTTTCAACCATTTGGAGTCTATTTTTGTGTGTGGTATAAGGAAATGGTCCAGTTTCATTCTTCTGCATGTGGCTATCCAATTTTCCCAACACCATTTGTTGAAGAGACTGTCTTTGTTCCATTGGACATTCTTTCCTGCTTTGTC
>NW_023270305.1:69037208-69038451 GCF_011800145.1 Mirounga leonina
TTCTTCTTCTGGGATCCCAATTATTCTAATGTTGTTTCGTCTTATGGTATCGCTTATCTCTCGAATTCTGCCCTCGTGATCCAGTAGTTGTTTATCTCTCTTTTTCTCAGCTTCTTTATTTTCCATCATTTCATCTTCTATATTACTGATTCTTCTGCCTCATTTATTCTAGCACTTAGCGCCCCCATTTTTGATTGCACCTCATTAATAGCCTTTTTGATTTCTACTTGGTTGGATTTTAGCTCTTTTAATTCTCCAGAAAGGGTTTCTCTAATAACTTCCATATTTTTTTCAAGCCCAGCTAGTATCTTTAAAGTGATGATTCTGAACTCTAGATCTGACATCGTACTAATGTCCGTATTGAGTAGGTCCCTGGCAGTCAGTACTACCTCTTGTTCTTTTTGTTGAGGTGATTTTTTCCGTCTTGTCATTTTGTGCAGAGGAGAATAGATTAATGAGAGAACAAAATGCTAGCAGAGTAACCACGTCCTCAGAAAATATACTTTAAACAAATCAGAAAAGACCTGAAGCAGTGGGATAAGAAAGGGAAAGAGAGAAAAAAGAAAAAGAAAAAAAAAAAAGAAAAAGATAAAGATAAAAACAAAAACAAACAAAACAAAACAACAACAACAAAAGAAAAACCAGAATGTGATCAAATATGATCTATATGGTATATAGATCAGTGCCACACACTAGATTTGGGGTGTATTTTAGTCTTTTACAAGAAAGTGCCTCCCAAAATTTTAAAGAAAGAAAAACATATATGTACAAAAATAAGGGTGATATGATGAAGGGATGGAATATGACTGTAAAAATGGAAATTATAAAAAATTTTATAAAAGGAATTGATAAGAAGTTGTTTGAAAAAAGAAAGAAGAGGATTTAAAAAAAGAAAAAAGAAAAAGAGAGGAAAAAAAAGGGAGAGGATGTGATCAGGCAGGGGAATAGAAAACCCCATATACTAGAGATTTAGGGTATATTTTAATCTGTTAGAAGAAACTATCTCAAAATTTTAAAGAGAGAACAACGTATATATAAGCTAAAAATATGGGTAACTACTATGAAGGGATAGAATATGACTCTAAAAATGAAAAATAAAAATGTTTTTTTTTTTTTAAAAAGGGATTGATAAGATGTTGGTTGAAAAAGGGAAAAAGAAAAATTCAAAAAGAAATAAAAAGACAAAAAAGACAGTTAAAAAAATTAACTTTAAAAGACTAAAGAATCATGGTAAAAAAGCCGT
>NW_023270305.1:69038461-69076238 GCF_011800145.1 Mirounga leonina
AAAAAAATTAACTTTAAAAGACTAAAGAATCATGGTAAAAAAGCCGTGAATTCTATGTGCAGTAGTCCCCTAGCGCTGGAGTTCTGCCGTTCTCATTGATCGGTAAACTTGGTCTTGGCTGGCTGTTCTCGCTGATCTTCTGGGGAGGGGCCTGTTGCCGTGGTTTCCAAATGTCTCTGCCGGAGGCGGAATTGCCCCGCCCTTGCCCCCTCCTGGCTAAGTAATCTGCTCGGGTTTGCTCTCTGGAGCTTCTGTTCCCTGCGAGCTTTCCGTACAGCTTTGGAGGCGGAGAGTGAAAATGGCGGCCTCCCAATCTCCGCCCCGGAGGAGCCAAGAACTCGGGCCCGCTCCTCAGTGAGCCCCCAGAGAAAAGCCGTCAGTCACTCCCGTCTCCCCGGTCTCCGGCTGCACTCCGTGCTCACCCGGCCTGCGACCGCGCGCCTCTATCTCTGGCACCGGACCCCATGTGGAGTCTCCAAACCCAGCAGATCCCTGTGGTGCACTCCCGCGCAGCTCCTCCCGGGGGAGGAAGGGGAGTCTCCCCGGATCTGCCGCTTGTTGGGTCCCTGCTGGAGGAGCAGGGGCCTGACTGTGCCGCGGATCACGGTGTATGGCAGCCCTGAGCTGAGAGCCCGCGCCTGGGCTCCACCTCAGCAGCCGGCTTCCCTGCTCCGTTACCTGGGAGCTCTGCCACACGCAGGCACCCCCGGTCTTTCTGTGACCCCGAGTGTCCTGAGACCACACTGTCCCAGAGGGTTCCACCCCCCGCTTAGCCACCAGAGTGATGTCCCTCAGCGGAGCAGACTTTTAAAAGTTCCGATTTTGTGCTCCGTGGTTCTATCTCTTGCCAGAAGCGGCCAACGGAGGCCCCTCCCCCGCCGTCTATCCTCCCGAATATCGCCGCGGATTCACTTCTCCGCACGTCCTACCTTCCAGAAAGTGGTTGCTTTTCTGATGAGAGAGTTGTTGCTCTTCTTTTCTTCAATCTCCTGTTGAGTTTGTAGGTGTTCAGAATGGTTTGATCCCTATCCAGCTGAATTCCTGAGAGGAGACGAAATCCAGGTCTCCTACTCCTCCGCCATCTTGCTCCGCCCCCCGAAACAACAGATGTTGGTGAGGATGTGGAGAAAGGTGAACCCTCTTACACTGTTGGTGGGAATGCAAACTGGTGAAGCCACTTTGGAAAACAGTATGGAGGTTCCTTAAAAAGTTAAACATAGAACTACCCTATGACCCAGCAATTGCACTACTAGGTATTTATCCAAAGGATACAAAAATACTGATTTGAATGGGCACATGCACCCCAATGTTTATAGCAGCATTATCAACAATAGCCAAACTATGGAAAGAGAAAGTGTCCGTAGACTGATAAATGGATAAAGAGGATGTGGTGTGTGTGTGTATGTGTGTGTATGCATATATATATATATAATGGAATATTATTCAGCCATCAAAAAGAATGAATTCTTGCCATTTGCAATGACATGGATGGAGCTAGAGAGTGTTATGCTGAGCAAAGTAAGTCAGAGAAAGACAAACACCATATGATTTCACTCATGTGGAATTTAAGAAACAAAACAGTTGAACATAGGGGAATGGAAAAAGAGAGGGAAGCAAACCATTAGAGATTCTTTATGATAGAGAACAAACCCAGGGTTGATGGATGGAGGTGGGGGGGTGGGCTAAATGGGTGATGGGTATTAAGAAGGGCACTTGTGTGGGGTGTCTGGGTGGCTCAGTAGGTTAAGCGTCTGCCTTCGGCTCAGATCATGATCCCAGGGTGCTAGGATCGAGCCCCGCATCGGGCTCCTTGCTCCGCAGGAAGCCTGCTTCTCCCTCTCCCACTCCCCTTGCTTGTGTTCCCTCTCTCGCTGTGTCTCCCTGTCAAATAAATAAATAAAATCTTAAAAAAAAAAAAATGAAAAAAAAGGGCACTTGTGATGAGCACTGGGTATTATACATAAGTGATGAAGCACTAAATTCTACACCTGAAACCAATTTTACCCTATATGTTAGCTAGAATTTAAATAAATACTTGAAATAAAAAAGATCTATATAAGGAAAACTTCACAATTTTGATGGAATAAAAGAAGATCTAAATAAATATATATTCCATGTTCATGGATTGGAAGATGCAATATTGTTAAGATGTCAATATGTATGTCAATTTATACATTCAATGCTATCCCAATCAAAACCCCAATAAGCTATTTTGTAGATATCAACAAACTGATTCTAAAATCTACATGGAAAGGCAGAAGACCTAGAATAGCCAATATAATACTAAATAAGAACAAAGTTGGAGGACTCAATACCCAATTTCAGGACTAACTATAAAACTACAATAATCAAGATAGCAAAAGATAGTGTCAAAAGAATAGATGCATAAATCAGGGGAACAGAACAGACAGCCCAGAAATAGATACAATCAAATGTAGTCAACTGATCTTTTATAAAAAAGAAAGGGCTGACAATTCAATGGAGAAATAACTGTCTTTTCAACAAATGGCGCTGTCACAATTAGATGTCCATATGCAAAAAAAGAACCTAAACACACACCTCGTACCTATCATGAAAATTAACTCAAAATAGATCACAGGCTTAAATGTAAAACACAAAAGTATAAAAGTTCTAGAAGGAAACGGAAAATCTAGATGACTTTGGATTTGGTGAAGAATTAAAAAAATATTTTTTATTGTGGTGAAGTGTATGTAACATAAAATTTACTATTTTAACCATTTTTAAGTGTACAGCTCTGTGCCATTAAGTACATCTACATTGTTCTGCAACCATTGCCATCCGTTTTCAGAGCTTTTTCATCTTTCCAAACTGAAACTCTATATCCATTAAACAAAAACTCTCCATTCTCCTCCCACCCTCCAGCCCCCGGAGACCACCCTTCTACTTTCTGTCTTTTAAAATTTGCTTATTCTGGATATTTCATATTAGTGAAACAATACAGTATTTGTCCTTTCAGCTTATTTCATCTAGCATAATTCCTCTGAATTTTATCATATTGTAGCATGAATCAGAATTTCCTTCCTTTTAAAGGCAAAATACTATTCCTTTGCATGTATTGACCGTATTTTTTTAATCCATTCATCTGCTGATGAACACTTAGATTGTTTCTACTTTTTGGCTACTGTGACTAGTGCTGTAATGAACATGGGAACAAAAGTATCTGTTCAAGTCCCTGCCTTCAATTCTTTTGGATAAATGCCCAGAAGTGGAATTGCTGGATCATATAGTAATTTTATGTTTAATTTTTTGAGGAACCATTGTATTGTTTTCCATAGAAGCTGCACTATTTTACATTCCCACTGGCAAGGGTTCCAATTTCCCTACATTCTGACACTTGCTATTTTCTGGGTATTTTATGATTTCATTTCATTTCATTTTTATTTTAATCATAGCCACCCTGATGGGTGTGAAATAGTATCTCACTGTGGTTTTGATTTGCATTTCTGTTATGACTAATGATATTGAGCATCTGGTCATGTTCTTATTAGTATTTGCATATCTTCTTCAGAAAAATGTCTATTCACATCCTTTGCTCATTTTGTGATTGAGGTTTTGTGTGTGTGTGTTGTTGAGTTGTGCTAATTATTTATATATTCTAGATATTAATTCCTTATCTGATATATGGCTTGCAAATATATTCTCCTGCTCCATGGGTTGCATTTTCACTCTGTTGTTAGTATCTTTGAGGCATAAGAGCTTTCACTTTAATGAAGCCCAATTTATTTTTTCTTTTGTTGACTTTGCTTCTGGTGTTTTGTTTCAAATATCATTACCAAATCCAATGTCATAAATTCCTCTGTGTTTTCTTCCAATAGTTTTGTGGTTTTAGCTCTTATGTTTAAGTCTTGATCTATTTTGAGTAATTTTTGTATATGGTGTAAGGTAAGGGCCCTGTTTTGTTCTTTTGCATGTGGATATCCAGTTTTCTAAACACCACTTATTGAAAAGACTGTCATTTTCCCATTGAATTATCTTGGCACCTTTGTCAAAAGTCATTTAACCATATACAAGGGGGTTTATTTCTGGTCTCTTTATCCTATTCCTTTGGCCTAGATGTCTGTATTTATGCCATTACCACACTGTTTCAATTACTATAACTTTGTAATATTTTTTTTTAAAGATTTTATTTATTTATTTGACAGAGAGACAGTGAGAGAGGGAACACAAGCAGGGGGAGTGGGAGAGGAAGAAGCAGACTCCCCGCCGAGCAGGGAGCCCGATGTGGGACTCGATCCCAGGACCCTGGGATCATGACCTGAGCCGAAGGCAGACGCTTAACTGACTAAGCCACCCAGGTGCCCCATAATATGTTTTGAAATCAGGAATGTGAGGCCTCAAATCTTGTTTTTCTTTTTCAAGGTTGTTTTTGGCTATTCAGGGTCCCTTGAGATTTCATATGAATTTTAGGACAGATTTTCTAGTTCTGCAAACTTAGGATTTTGATAGGGATTGTGTTGAAACTGTAAATTACTGTGGTGTTATTGATATATTAATAATATTAAGTCTTCCAACCCATGAACATGGGATGTATTTTCATGTATATGTCTTTAATTTCTTTTGGCAATGCTTCGTAGTTTTCAATGTACAAGCATTTCACCTCCTTGGTTGAGTTAATTCTCAGTATTGTACTCCTTTTGATGTTACTATAAATGGAATTGTTTTTGTAATTTCCTTTTCATATTGTTCATTGTTAGTGTATAAAAATGCAACCGAATTTTGTGTTTTGACTTTGTATCCTGCTATTTTTCTGAATTCATATATTAGTTCTAACAGGGTTTTGGTTTTTTTTTTTAATCTTCAGGATTTTCTGCATGTAAGATCATATCATCTGTGAACAAAACTAATTTTATGTCTTCCTTTCCAAATTGGATGCATTCTTTAAAAAAGCAGGCTCGATACCCATTGTGGAGCCCAATGCTTGAAATTACAACCCTGAGATCAAGACCTGAGCCAAGATCAAGAGTCGGATGCTTAACTGACTGAGCCACCCAGGCATCTGCTTTTTCTTTTTCTTTAAAAGATTTTATTTATTTATTTATTTATTCATTTATTTATTTATTTATTTATGAGAGAGGGAGAGAGCGAGCAGTGAGGAGGGGCAGAGAGAGAGAGAATCCCAAGCTGACTCCACAATGAGCATGGAGCCTGACATGGGGCTCGATTTCCCAACCCTGAGATCATGACCTGAGCCGAAACCAAGAGCTGGACACCCAACTGACTCAGCCACCCAGGCACCCTGTTAAATGCTTTTTCAGCATCAATTGAGATGATCATGTGATGTTCTTCATTCTGTTAATGTAGTGTATTACATTGATTGATTTTTATATGTTAAACCATCTTTCAGTCCAGTCGTGGTGCATAATCCTTTTAATACGCTGTTGAATTCAATTTGCTAGTATTTTGTTGAGGATTTTGCATCAATATCATTTGGATATTGGTTTATAGTTTTCTTGTAGTGTCTGTGTTTGGCTTTGGTATCCAAGTAATGCTGGTCTCAGAATGAGTTAGCAACTGTTCCTCTTCAATGCTTTGGAAAAATTTGAAAAGGTTTGGTGTTAATTATTCTGTAAATGTTTGGTAGAATTTACTAGGGAAGCCATCTGGCCCTGGGTTTTCTTTTTGGGAGATTTTTGATTACTTATTCACTCTCCTGACTAATTATAGGTCTATTCAGATTTTCTATTTCCTCATGATTCTATCCTGGTAGACTTTGTATTTCTAGAAATTTGTCCATTCTATCCAATTTATTGGCATACAAGTATTTATGATACTCTCTTACAGTCCTTTTTATTTCTGTAAAATTGGGAGTAACATTTCCTCTTTTATTTTTGTGGTAGTTAATTTGGTTCTTCCCTCTGTTTTCTTTGTCAGTCTATTTATCTCTGTTCTAGTCTTTAGTATTTCCTTACTCCTGCTAGATTTTGTTTTATTTCATTCTTGTTTTCTAGTTAAAGTACAAATTTAGGTTATTGATTTGAAACCTTTCCTCTTTTTTAATGTAAGCATTTCCACCAATAAATTTCCATTACCATTGCTCTCACTGCATCCCATAAGTTTTTGGCATATTCTCATGGAATTGGGCAGTTGTTGCTAGTAAATTGCAAGCTCTGCAGCTAGATACATGACTGTTACATCAGTTTGAAGTTTGTTCCCTTGTCAAAAGTTTAACTCTGGTAGAAGTTTGGCCTCACATTCTGGTGTTTGGACATCGATTAGCTAGGGTATGTCTGGTCAAAAAGACCCTGGGTGGCAAGCCAGATGCATTACCACACCTCACTAGAGGAAAGGTGGCTGTTCTAAGCTCTGCCTAGCTGGTCAGGTTGGAGACACCAGGGATCTGTCTTTGACTACCAATGACTCCTTCTAGCAGCACAGCTCCCATTGTGGTCTTACCCCATCCTATCCTCTCAGCTTCACCATGGGCTGTTCAGGTGGTAACATTTTGAACTGAGGGAGAGCCAAGGAGCTTCTGACCAGACATAGCTGTCTGTGATCTTGGGGCTGTGGGCTTGGCCTAAACATCACATTACTGCTTGGTTTCAGGTTGGACACTGCCAGGTATCTAATGCTTGACCCCTGTTTAAAAGAGAGACTTTAGGGGCGCATGGGTGGCTCAGTTGGTTAAGTGACTGCCTTCGGCTCAGGTCATGATCCCAGGGTCCTGGGATCGAGCCCCACATTGGGCTCCCTGCTTGGCTGGAAGCCTGCTTCTACCTCTCCCATGCCCCCTGCTTGTGTTCCCTCTCATGCCGTCTCTCTCTCTCTGTCAATTAAATAAATAAATAAAATCTTAAAAAAAATAAAAGAGGGACTTCAGGTTCTTTTCAGCTTATTGCAGGAAGGAGTTACACTAGTCCAAGTTAAAAGCAGACCCCAAATGGTTACAAACCTATAAGCTGTGAGGTTTTTAAACTTGTGACAAGGGACAGAAGGGAAATTCTACTCATTGCAAAGAAATTCTCACTTAAGCTTCTGTGAGCCAGAAGCTCTTAAAACCCGTGAACCTTCAGCTGGTCATCCTTAGCTGGTCCATTCTCTAGGAGGAACTGGCATGTGTCCTCATGCCGGTCACCTTGTAGCTGAACTACTTCTTTATATTCTGGGTGCTCAATTACAATACCATTGCAGGAGGGGGGAACAGATGGCAGAGGAGTAGGGGACCCTATTCCAACCAGTCCCCAGAATTGAGCTGGATATCTACCAGACCACTCTGAGCACCCACAAAATCAGCCTGAGATGTAAGAAGGTCTGGATCTCTACAAATAGAATATCACAGGTGATTGGTTTCGAGGTATGAAGCAGGGAGCCATGATTCCACGGGCAGATATCAGAGGATAAATGGCAATGGAAAGGTGCCTGGCTGTGGGGATCCTATACCGCTGGTGAGCCACAGCCTCACACGCTGGGGACAGGGCACAGACTCGCAGACCAGTAGCAGTGGGGAAAGGACTTTAGGGCAGCCCCCTGATGGAAACCCGGAGTGGTGGGGGTCATGCGTGCGAAGTGGGAGCAGCTGGCGGTTTTAGAAGCACAAAGAGCAGAGACGTGCCCCAACCTGGAGGCAGGACTGGGAGCGTTGAGGAGGGGCGCACAACCCAGGACACTGCAGTTTATAGCAGCATGGACAGAAACAGAGATAGTGTGGCCTGGAGAACTCACTGAAGAATAGACTGTGATCTCTCCGCTCTGAGACAGAGGGTTAGAAATGGTCTCTTCTGCTCTGACTCTCGGAAGAGACATGGAAAGCCAACAGAGGAAAAAAGCCCCAAAAAACCGGTTTTCACTGAGCCCATCCCCCGCCACAGGGGTGCAGGGCAGCTCTGCCCAAACAGGGTTGCCTGAGTAACAATGTGGCAGGCCCCTCCCCCAGAAGAGAAGCTGGGAGAACAAGAGGCCAGCAACCCTAAGGCCCCAAGAAAACAGGTGCACCTTGCTTGGGTTGTGGTCAATAATTTGGACTCTATACATTCCCTCAAACACCCCTCAACAGAATGACTAGGAGGAGGAACCCCCAAAATAGGAAAGACTCAGAGATTATGACTTATGCTGCAGATTTACAAATGGATGCAGATATAACCAAGATGTCGGAGATGGAATTCGGGCTAGCAATTGTGAAGACAATAGCTAGAAATCAATTAATGGCAACATAGAGTCTCTAAGGGCAGAAATGAAAGCTGAATTGGCAGAACTTAAAAATGCTATCAATGAGATCCAATCTAATCTAGATAATTGAACAGCTAGGGTAAGTGAGGCAGAAGAACAAATTAGTGACCTGGAAGACAATTTAATAGATAAAAAGGGAAAAGAGGAGTCCAGGGAAAAACATCTCAGAATCCATGAAAATAGAATCAGAGAAATAAGTGACACCATAAAGCGTTCCAATGTCAGAATTATTGGAATCCCAGAAGGGGTGCAGAGAGAGGACTGGAAGATATATCTGAGTAAATTGTAGCTGAGAATTTCCCTAATCTAGGGAATGAAACAAACATTCACGTCCTAGAGGCAGAGAGGACCCCTCCTAAGATCAAGGAAAACAGGCCAACACCCCGGCATGTAATAGTAAAACTCGCAAATCTTAGAACCAAGGAAATCATCTTAAGGACAGTTAGGGGGAAGAGATTCCTTATGTACAGAGCAAGGAACATCAGAATAATGTCAGACCTATCCACAGAGACCTGGCAAGCCAGAAAGGCCTCGCAAGACATATTCAGGGTACTAAACGAGAAGAACATGCAGCCAAGAATACTTTATCTGGCAAGGCTCTCATTTAGAATGGATGGATGGAGAGATGCAGAGCTTCCAAGACTGGCAGAAGCTGAAAGAATATGTGACCACTAAGCCGGCCCTGCAAGAAATATTAAGGGGGGTTCTACAAAAGGAGAAAGACCCCAAAAGTGATATACAACAGAAATTTACAGGGACAGTCTATAAAAACAAGGTCTTCACAGGCAACAAGATGACAATAAATTCATATCTTTCAATAATCACTCTCAATGTGAATGGCTTAAATGCTCCCATAAAATGGCACAGGGTTGCAGATTGGGTAAAAAGACAGGACCCATCCATATGCTGTCTACAAGAGACTCATTTTGAACTTAAAAATACAACCAGACTGAAAGTGAAGGGGTGGAGATCCATCTTCCATGCCAATGGACCTCAAAAGAAAGCTGGGGTAGCAATTCTTATATCAGACAAATTAGATTTTAAACTAAAGACTGTAGTTAGAGGCACAGAAGGACACTGTATCATTCTTAAAGGGTCATCCAACAAGACGATCTAACAATTGTAAACATTTACGCCCCCAACATGGGAGCAGCCATCTACATAAGCCAACTATTAACCAAAGTAGTCCTATTGATAACAATACATTAATTGTAGGGGACCTCAATACTTCACTCTCAGCAATAGACAGATCATCTAAGCAGAAAATCAACAAAGAAACAAGAGCTTTGAATAACACACTGGACCAGATGGTCCTCATAGATATATACAGAACATTCCACCCTAAAACAACAGAAAACTCATTCTTCTTGAGCACACATGGAACTTTCTTCAGAATAGACTACATACTGGATCACAAATCAGGTCTCAACCGATACCAAAAGATTGAGATTATTCCCTTCATACTCTCAGACCATAATGATTTAAAACTGGAACTCAACCAAAAGAAAAACTTTAGAAGAAATTCAAACACTTGGTAAAGACCACTCTGCTCAAGAGTGTTTGGGTCAACCAGGAAATCAAAGAAGAACTTAAACAATTCATGGGAAACCAATGAGAACAAAAACACATTGGTCCAAAACCTATGGGATACTGCCAAGGCTGTCCTAAGGGAAAAATACATAGCCATCCAAGCCTTGCTCAAAAAACAGAAAAATCCCGAATTCACCAACTAACTCTACACCTTAAAGAACTAGAGAAAAAGCAACAAACGATGCCTAAGCCATGCATTAGAAGAGAAATAATTAAGATTAGAGGAGAGATCAATGAATTAGAAACCAGAAACACAGTAGAAATGAAACCAGAAGTTGGTTCTTTGAAAGAATTAATAAGATCGATAAACCACTGGCCAGACTTATCCAAAAGAAGAGAGAAAGGACCCAAATTAATAAAATGATGAATGAAAGGGGACAGATCACGACTAACACCAAGGAAATAGAAACAATTATTAGAAATTATTATCAACAACTATATGCCAAGAAACTGAGCAATCTGGATGAAATGGAGGCCTTCCTGGAAACCTATAAGCTGCCAAGACTGAAACAGGAAGAAATTGACAACCGGAATAGGCCAATAATCACTAACGAGATTGAAGCAGTGATCAAAAACCTCCCAAAAAACAAGAGTCCAGGGCCTGATGGATTCCCTGGGGAATTCTACCAAACATTCAAAGAAGAAATAATACCTATTCTACTGAAGCTGTTTCAAAAAATAGAAACAGAAGGAAAGCTCACAGATTCATTCTATGAGGCCAGCATTACCTTAATCCCCAAACCAGGCAAAAACCCCATCAAAAAGGAGAATTTCAGACCGATATCCCTGATGAATATGGATTCCAAAATCCTCAACAAAATCCTAGCTAATAGGATCCAACAATACATTAAGAGAATCATCCACCACGACCAAGTGGGATTTATCCCCGGGATGCAAGGGTGGTTCAACATTCGCAAATCAATCAATGTGATAGAACACATTAATAAGAGGAGAGAGAAGAACCATATGGTCCTCTCAATTGATGCAGAAAAAGCATTTGACAAATACAGCATCCTTTCCTGATTAAAACTCTTCAGAGTATAGGGATAGAGGGAACATTCCTCAAGTTCATAAAATCCATCTATGAAAAACCCACAGCGAATATCATCCTCAATGGGGAAAAGCTGAGAGCCTTTCCCTTAAGATCAGGAACACGTCAAGGATGCCCACTCTTGCCACTATTGTTCAACATAGTACTAGAAGTCCTAGCAACAACAATCAGACAACAAATAAAAGGCATTCAAATTGGCAAAGAAGAAGTCAAACTCTCTCTTTTCACAGATGACATGATATTTTATGTGGAAAACCCAAAAGACTCCACCACCAAATTACTAGAACTCATACAGGAATTCAGTAATGTGGCAGGATACAAAATCAATGCACAGAAATCAGTTGCTTTCTTATACACTAACAACGCAACTGTAGAAAGAGAAATTAGAGAAATGATTCCACTTACAATAACACCAAAAACCATAGATACCTCAGAATAAACCTAGCCAAAGAGGTGAAAGATCTATACTCTAGGAATTACAGAACACACATGAAAGAAACTGAAAAACACACAAAAAGATGGAAAAACATTCCATGCTCATGGATCGGAAGAATAAACATTGTTAAAATGTCTATGCTACCCAGAGCAATCTATACCTTCAAAGCCATCCCGATCAAAATTCCAATGACATTTTTCAAAGTGCTGGAACAAACAATCCTAAAAATTTGTATGGAATCAGAAAAGACCCCGAATTGCCAAGGAAATGTTGAAAAAGAAAAACAAAGTTGGGGGCATCACATTGCCTGATTTCAAGCTATATTACAAAGCAGTGATCCCCAAGACAGCATGGTACTGGCACAAAAACAGACATATAGACCAACAGAACAGAATAGAGAGCCCAGATATGGACCCTCAACTCTATGGTCAAATAATCTTTGACAAAGCAGGAAAAAACATGCAATGGAAAAAAGACAGTCTCTTCAATAAATGGTGCTGGGAAAATTGGACAGCCACATGCAGAAGAATGAAACTCGACCATTCTCTAACACCATACAGAAAGATAAACTCAAAATGGATGAAAGACCTCAATGTGAGACAGGAATCCATCAAAATCCTAGAGGAGAGCATAGGCAGTAACTTCCGTGACATCGCCCACAGCAACTTCTTTCAAGATACATCTCCAAAAGCTAGTGAAACAGAAGCAAAAATGAACTTTTGGGACCTCATTAAGATAAAAGGCTTCTGCACAACAAAGGAAACAGTCAACAAAACAAAGAGGCAACCCACAGAATGGGAGAAGATATTTGCAAATGACACTACAGATAAAGGGCTGGTATCCAAGATCTATAAAGAACTTCTCAAACTCAACACCCAACAAATAATCAAGTCAAAAAATGGGCAGAAGACATGAACAGACACTTCTCTGAAGAAGACATACAAATGGCTAATAGACACATGAAAAAATATTCATCATCATTGGCCATCAGGGAAATTCAAATCAAAACCACAATGAGATACCACCTTATACCAGTTAGAATGGCAAAAAAGGACAGGGCAAGAAACAACAAATGTTGGAGAGGTTGTGGAGAAAGGGGAACCCTCTTACACTGTTGGTGGGAATGCAAGTTGGTGCAGCCACTTTGGCAAACAGTGTGGAGGTGCCTCAGAAAATTAAATATAGAGGGCGCCTGGGTGGCTCAGTCATTAAGTGTCTGCCTTTGGCTCAGGTCATGATCCCAGGGTCCTGGGATCGAGTCCCACATCGGGCTCCCTGCTCGGTGGGAAGCCTGCTTCTCCCTCTCCCACTCCCCCTGCTTGTGTTCCTGCTCTTGCTATCTCTCTCTCTGTCAAATAAATAAATAAAATCTTAAAAAAAAAAAAAAAGAAAATTAAATATAGAGCTACCCTATGACCCAGCAATTGCACTTCTGGGTATTTACCCCAAAGACACAGATGTAGTGAAAAGAAGGGCCATATGCACCCCAATGTTCGTAGCAGCAATGTCCGCAATAGCCAAACTGTGGAAAGAGCCGAGATGCCCTTCAACAGATGAATGGATAAAGAAGATGTGGTCCGTATATACAATGGAATATTACTCAGCCATCAGAAAGGATGAATACCCAACTTTTACATCAACATGGATGGGACTGGAGGAGATTATGCTAAGTGAAATAAGTCAAGCAGAGAAAGTCAATTATCATATGGTTTCACTTATTTGTGGAACATAAGGAATAGCATGGAGGACATTAGGAGAAGGAAGGGGGGGAGATCAGAGGGAGAGTTGAACCACGAGAGACTATGGAATCTGTGAATGAAACTGAGGGTTCTAGAGGGGAGGGGCGTGGGGGGACATGTTAGCCCAGTGATGGGTATTAAGGAGGGCACGTACTGCATGGAGCACTGGGTGTTATACAAAAACAGTGAATTGTGGATCACCACATCAAAAACTAATGATGCATGGTGACTAACATAACATAATTAAAATAAAATAAAATAAAATAAAATAAAAATAACATTGCAGGCAACTTCTTTCTTAAATGCTTTCACTTGTTTCTTTTTTTATCATAATCATCAGTGATCCCTTGGAAAGTAGTATGGGTCTTCCTGCCATTTCTCTGTTGCATTCTTATACGGATAAAATCCTCAGTGCCAGCAGGAAGCAGATCATCACCTTTACTTGCATCAACAAAGGGGTTGAAAGAGTGGAGGTTCTGGATAGCAGACATAATATGATTCCTTTTCTTCAGGAGAAATGGCCTGTGGAAGGAGGCGGTGGGGGAAGGTGGATTGGGGGTATGGAGTGTCCAGAAGCCAGGGGGCAAAAGGGAGAGGCTGCTGTCCTCAGTGGTGGCTTAGTGACTAGAGCTTATTTTCATTTTTGTTTATCTCAAGATATTTTGTAATTTCCTTTTGGACCTGTTTGTTGTTTAAGAGTGTGTTTTTAAATTCTCACATATTAATGAATTTTCCAGTTATTTTTCTGCTGTTGATTTCTAGTTGCATTCCCTTGTGACCAAAAAAAAAAAAATTCTTTGCATGATTTCAATCTTTTTATGTTTATTAAGACTTGCTTTGTGTCTACATATGGTCTAACCCAGAGAATGTTCCATGTGTACTTGAGAGAAATGTATTCTGCTATTGTTGCTGTTCATTGGAGTGTTCTGTATCTCTCTGTTAGGTTAAATTGCTCTACAGGGTTGTTCAAGTTCTCTATTTTCTTATTGATACGCTCTTTGCCTGGTCTTTCTATTATTATTATTATTTTTTTTCTTTTTAATGAGAGAGAGCATGAGAGGGAGGAGGGTCAGAGGGAGAAGCAGACTCCCTGCCGAGCAGGGAGCCCGATGCGGGACTTGATCCCGGGACTCCAGGATCATGACCTGAGCCGAAGGCAGTCACTTAACCAACTGAGCCACCCAGGCGCCCCTGGTCTTTCTATTATTGAAAGTGGGATATTGGGGGTACCCGAGTGGCTCAGTCAGTTGGGCATCTGCCTTCACCTTTGGTTGTGATCCTAGGTTTGTGGGATTGAGTCCCACATTGGGCTCCCTGCTCAGCAGGGAGTCTGCTTCTCCCTCTCCCTCTGCTGCTTGCTCTCTCTGTCTCTGTCAAATAAATAAAATCTAAAAAAAAAAGAAAGTGGAATATTGAAATCTATACTATGATTGTACAGCTATCTATTTCTCCCTTCAATTCTGTCAATGTTTCGTATATTTAGGAGTGCTGATGTTTGGTGTGTATGTAGTTTTTTGAGTTATAATTGACATGGTACATTAGTTTTAGGTGTACAACATAATGATTCCATATTTGTATATATTGCAAAATGATCACCACAGTAAGTCTTGTTAACATCATCCATCATCATACATAGTTACAATTTTTTCTTGTGTTGAGAACTTTTATTTTTTTAATTTATTTTTATTTTTTTATTTTTTTAAATGACCAGTGTCCCCGAAATAGGACGCTTTATTTTCAGTATTAAAGAGATTAACAATAGTTCTCATTATTCTGACTTATCCATATTCAAACTCACCTGCTCAGAAAGTTGCAGGCAGTTTCTAACAAGTCCTACTAATCATTAAGAAAGGACTTCCAGTAAAGGTTATGTGCATAGGAAAGATCAAAGAGTAGAAAATGACAAATAGAGGTATCCAGAGAGAAAGAAGGCTTTCTGTGGCTGAAATATTTTGTGTCCATGGTTCAGGAATAAGATGCTTCTGCTGGGAGCTGAGAAATCAAGATGAAAAACCTTTGGCATCCCAACTGGATGTCGGCATTCTCTGCGGTATCTGTGGCTAGTTTAATGCAAACAGTGGAGAAAGAGACCTGAGGAGGAGGAGGAAGAAATTCTCAACCTCTATTCAATCACCAGCCGCAGCGTTAGGACTGAGAACCGACTGCGAATACACTCAAGGCCTGACCTTGAATGGCACTGAGACAACTGGGAAAACGAATCACTTAGTACTCAAGTCAAGCCTGTTGTGAATGAAAGGCCAGCTCAGTTGCAGCCCAGGGCCCTTGTACTGGAGACCCTCAGAAGAATGGGCACCAGAGGTGAGGATGATACAGCTAGTTATGTGATTTAAAAGACAGTAACCCACAAGGATGGAAGTAACAGCTCTCACCACTATTCTGCAGATAATCGATAGGACTCCATCCTTAGGGCAACAGGACTGACTAAATCCCTAGTAATTTCATGTTAGGCAGGATCGTGGGTCATAGCTCTAAGTAGAAGCTATAGGTTCTACTCTATAAAAATCTATGTACAGTATAGATCCAGGAGGCTGGGGCACTTAGAGAGTGTGGCAGAACACATGGTCTTCAAAGATCTGCTTCTCTTTTGCTGGGAAGGTCTTGTCACAAACTGGACAATTCAAACAAAGGGTCTGCATGTGCTTCTGCTCCAAGGTGTGATCGAAAATGCCTTCAGCAAAGTCTGATTTGCAGGTGGGGCATCTCCTCATGGCGAGCAGGCTCGGGGCCGAACTTTCCTGGATACCAGAATATGGGTTTCCATAGACAAGTCCTGGGTTTTGTCCGGCACCTCCTTGATCTGAAGTAGGCACTTGATAGGGCAAAGAGTCAAAATCCAGACCCATGTAACTCAGCAATCTGCTGTTCTCCCTCTTCAAAAGATCATTTTCTCTTTCCAATCTCTCTTTCTCTCTCTGCAGAACATTACATATAATCTTGTTCTCATTCAGCGTTTTTGACAGGCCAGAGTTCTCATCCGTTAACTCCTGTTGCTTCTTCATGGCCGTCATTTCTTCCTCCTTCATCTGCTCTACGGTTTGCTCCAGCTTCTTCTGGTACTCCCCCTGTTGAGTTAAAGTGAGAAGGAGCTGGCTATTTTCCTTTTTCAGACGCTCCAACTGTTCTGTCTTATCTTGATCTCCCCGCACAAGCTTCTCCATTTCTTTCTCTTGAGTTGACAGCTGGGCCTGGAGCTGATCCACTCGGACTCCCATCTTCTCATTTTCTGAGGACATCTTTTGGTTTTGTTCCTTCAGTTGAAGCAGCTCCGCCTCCCAGCGGTCCTTCTGCGCCTTCACTTGCTGTTCCAATTTCTTATTGGTGCTCTTTAAAGTTTCTAGCTCCTCCTCCTTCTTGTGGAGCTCAGCCTGCATGTCTGAGTTCTGCTTCTGGAGGCTGACACAGCTGTCCTTCAGCTCCTGGTTTTCTTTGCAAAGCTCCTTATTGTGCTGCTCAATTGCTTCCACCTCACCCTGAGTGGTAACCACCAGGATGTCCTCCTCATTTTCTGGATGGAACTGGAAAGGGATACTTGCTCCCCGGACCACACCATCCTGATCCACATAGCAGAACTGGTAGTACTCATCATCCTTGGGCAGGTAATAAGCTTTGAACTCGGGGCGCCTGGGTGGCTCAGGTCATGATCCCAGGGTCCCGGGATCGAGCCCCGCATCGGGCTCCCTGCTCTGCGGGAAGCCTGCTTCTCTCTCTCCCACTCCCCCTGCTTGTGTTCCCTCTCTCGCTGTGTCTCTCTCTGTCAAATAAATAAATAAAATCTTAAAAAAAAAAAAAAAAAAGCTTTGAACTGGACTTCCTGCTGTTTGGCTGATTCGCTGTTTAGGTCAATGGGCAAAGTGACCCACATGAAGGTGTAATACTCACGGGTTGTCTTCCATCCCACTCTAAAGATGCCAATCCAATCCTTTCGGTGGGGAATGAAATGCTGGGTGAGTGTATAATAGCATGTGACATCCCCTCCAGGGACATAGAACTTCTCCACGCTGTTAAAGATGACCTGAGAGAAATGACAATGATCCAGCAAGACAGCTGATGTGGGGGGATCTTCTAGAGTCTCTTCCATGGTGGGTGTCCAGCGGTAGCAGCCGGTGTCGGCGGCAACAGCAACAGGGCCGTGTTGAGAACTTTTAAAATTTAGTCTCATAGCAACTTGTGAATATAGAATGCAATATTATTAACAATAGTCACCATGTTGTACATTCCATTCCATGGCTTTTTAATTTTATAACTAAATTTGTAACTTTTGACTCCCTTCATCCATTTTATCACCCACATCCCTGGACAAACACCAATCTATTATCTGTATGAGTTTATTTCTCTTTGTTTTTTATTTATTTTATTTTAGTCTTTTTAGATTTCACTTGTGAGATCATGTGGTATTTTTCTTTCTCTGACTTATTTCACTTAGCATAATGCCCTCAAATTTCAACCATATTGTCACAAATGTCAAGATTTCCTTTCTTTGTTTGACTGAATAATATTCCATTTCGTGTGAGTGTGCACGTCTGTGTGTGATAAATCTCACATTTTCTTTATCCATCCATCAATGGACACTTAGATTGCTTGGTGCATATATATTTATAGTTATTATATATTCTTAGTGAATTGACCCTTTTGTTACTATATAATGTCCTTTTTGTCTTTCTAACAGTTCTGACTTAAAGTCTAATTTTTCTGATATAGTCACCCCTGATATCTTTTGGTTACCTTTGTCTGATAACATCCTTTCATTTTCAATTTATGTATGTCCTTAGATCTAAAATGAGTCTCTTGTAGACAGCATATAGTTGGATCCTGTTTTTTTTTAAATATCCATTCTACAAATTTATATCTTTTGATTGAGGAGTTTAATTTAAAATAACTACTGATAGGGAAGTATGAATATTTGCCATTTTGGTACTTGTTTTCTGTATGTCTTACAGCTTTTTTGGCTCTCATTTCCTTCATTACTGCCTTCCTTTCTACTTGGTTGATTTTTGTAGTAACACATTCTGAACCCCTTATTTCCTTTTGTGTATATGCTACATATATTTTCTTTGTGGTTACAATGGGCATTATATGTAACATCCTAAAGTTATGGTAATCTATCTTAAATTGATGCCAACCTAACTTCACTTGCTCACAAAAAGCTACCCCATTACAACTCAGCCTCTCTCCCTCTCTCTGTTATTGATGTCACATATTACATTTTTACATATTGTGTACACATTAACAGATTTATACTTATTTTTGTGCAGTTGTCTTTTAAATATTGTGGAAAATAAAAAGAGTATAAAACAAAGTTATAATAATATTGTTTCATTATATTTGTCTATGTAGGGGTGCCTAAGTGGCTCGGTTGGTTAAGTGTCTGCCTTCAGCTCAGGTCATGATCCTGGGGTCCTGGGATGGAGCGTTGGGCTCCCTGCTTAGCAGTGAGTCTGTTTCTCCCTCTCGCTCTGTCCCTCTGCCTGCTCTGCTCTCTCTCTCTCTCAAATAAATAAAATAAAATATAAAATAAAATAAAAAATAAATCTTAAAAAAATATTTGTCCATGTATTTACCTTTACTGGAGGGCTTTATGTTTTTATATGACTTCAAGTTACTGTCTAGCATCCTTTCATTTCAACTTGAAGGATTCCCTTGACTCTTATAGGGCAGGCTAATGGTGTAGAACTCCTTTCACTTTTGTCTGTATGAGAATGTCTTACTTCTTCCTCTTTTATTATTTATTATTTATTTATATTGAAGTATAGTTGACATACAGTGTTTCAGGTATAAAACATAGTGATTCAGCAACTCTGAATGTTAGTCTGTGCTCAAACAAAGGGTAGCTACCATCTGTCACCATACAATGGTATTACAATATCACTGACTATATCCCTTACACTGTACCTTTCATTCCCATGACTTACTCTTTCTATAAGTGGAAGCTTGTACCTCCCAATTCCCTTTACCTGTTTTTTCCATCCCCCTACTCTCTTCCCTTCTGGCAACCATGTGTTCATTCTTGGTACTTATAGGTCTGTTTCTGTTTTTTTGTTGTTGTTGTTTTTGTTTGTTTTTCATTAGTCTTATTTTAGATTCTACCTGTAGGCAAAATCATATGGCATTTGTCTTTCTCTTTCTGGCTTATTTCACTTAACATAATACCCACTAGGTCCATCCATGTTGTTGCAAATGGCAAAATCTAATGTTTTGTTTTTTGTTTTTTTTTTACAGCTGAGTAATATTCCATTGCATATATATAGATACACCACATCATTATTCAGCTATCGATGGGCACCTAGAGTGCTTCCATATCTTGGATATTGTAAATAATACTGAAATAAACATATGAGTGCATATGTCTTTTTGAAATAGTGTTTTTATTTTCTTTATGTAAATACCCAGTAGGGGACTTACTAGATCATATGGTATTTCCATTTTTAGGTTTTTGAGGAATCTCCATACTGTTCTCCACAGCTTGCATTCCCATCAACAGTCTTTGTCCTAAAGTCTATTTTGTGTGACGTAAGTATTGCTACGCAGCTTTTTTTTTTAACTTCCATTTGCATGGAATATCTTTTCCTGCCCCTTTCGTCTGAGTCTGTATGTGTCTTTAGGTCTGAAGTGAGTCTCTTGTAGGCAATATATAGGTGAGTGTTGTGTTTTCATCCATTCAATCATCCCATATCTTTTGAGTGGAGCATTTAGATCATTTACATAAAAGTAATAATTGATATGTATTTACTTATTGCTAGTTTGTTAATTGTTTTCTGGTTGGTTTTGTAGTCTTCTCTGCTCTTCTTCTCTTCTTCTTTTCCCTTAGGATTGATGATTTTCTTAGGTATAATGCTTGTATTACTTTCTATTTATTTTTTGTGTATTTATTATAGGTTTTAGTTTTACCATGAGGTTCATGTATAACACTTTAAATGTGTAGCAATCTATATTAAGTTGATGTTCACTTAGGTTCAAACACATTCTAAAAGCACATTTTTACTCCTCTCCCTTCATGTTGTGGGTATATGATGTCATATTTTACATCTTTTTATTTTGTGAATCCCTTAACTAATTTTCACAGATATAATTTTACTACTTTGTGTTTTATCCTTCATATTAGCTTTATAAGTGATTGATCTATTACTTTTACTATGTGTATGCCTTTGCCCATTAAATTTTTTCCTTTCATAATTTTCTTTTTGTTATTGTCTTTTACACTTAAAGAAATCACTTTAGCATTTCCCATAATCCTGGTTTGGTGTGATGAACTGCCTTAACTTTTGTTTGGGAAACTATTTCTCCTTCAGTTTTGAATGATAATCTTGCCAGGTAGAGTATTCTTGGTTGAAGGTTTCTTCCTTTTAGCACTTTGAATACCTCATTCACTCTCTTTGGCCTGCACAGTTTCTGCTGAAAAACCAGCTGATAGCCTCATGGTGTTTCCCTTGTATGTAGTTGTTTGCTTCTCTCTTGCTGATTTCAAAATTCTATCTTTATCTTTAAGCTTTGACGTTTTAATTATTATGTGTCATGGTGTAGACCTGCTTTGGTTCATCTTGTTTGGAACTCTCTGTGGCTCTTGGACCTGGACATCTGTTTCCTTTCTCAGGTTAGGGAAATTTTCAGCTATTATTTCTTGAAATAAGTTTTCTGTCTTCATTCTTTCTCCTTTTTCCTCCAAGATCCCTATAATGAGAATGATTGCTTAATGTTATCCAAGAGATTCCTTACCCTATTGTCATTTCTTTTCTTTATTTCTCTTTACGTCCCTCCTTATCTTCCCCTCTCTCTAGCTTGGGTGCTTTCCATATCCCTGTCTTCCAGATCATTGATCTGTTCTGCATCTGTTAATCTACTACTGAATCCCTCTAGTCTATTTTTCATTTGTTACTGTTAAAAGTATTGGTTATAAAGACGCTAGCTGGACTTGAGAAAAGAATGGATAAACCCTTTGTGAGAACAACAAAGGGATATAAAATACTAAATAGAACTCACATTGGGGCTGCCCTGGCAAAGTGGCTGAAGCTGAAGCAGGTGTGGCTTGGAGTACCCTCTGTGGATAGTACCCTGGTTGGATGGCTGGAGCTGCAGTAGGTATGGTTCAGGTGGTTCTAGGCACCCTGTGTTATGGCCACCATGGCAGGACAGCTGGGACTGAAGCAGGCACAGGACAAGGGTTCCTGGGGCAAGCCACAGCAGGGTTGTTCTGGTGGGATGGCTAGAGCTCAGGTGGGTGCAGGCCAGAGGGTCCTCTGCAAGGGGTGCCCTGGTGGGACAGCTAGAGCTGAAGTTGGTGTAAGCCAGGGTTTCCTGATGTGTGCTGCACCAGGTAGCTTTGGTGGGACAGAAGGAGTTGGTGCAGGCACTGATGGGGTGCCTGCCTTGGGGGAACATATAGAGCTGGTGTGGTGTAAAGGCCTTGGGCTTGCTGAGGTGGCAAGCCAGCTAAAGCGTGCAGACTTTGCTCTCATCTATACCATCAAGGTGAAGGGGGAATGTAAATAATGGTACTCACCAGCACTTTGAACCCAGAGAGAGTTTCAGTAGTTCCCTACTGTTTGGCAGTTGCTCTAGGGTTAGTAAATGTTTTTCCTTCACTTAAAGTCTAGTTGCCACTTAAACCACTATTTTTTAGCTGGGCCCCAAGTCAGGCAAATCTGTGCAAGGTCCCTTGGTCCTATCCTCTTCTATTATAGTTTATAGCATTGTGAGTGGGGTTCCCATTGTTACTGGTTCTCTGTCTCTCTAGCCATTCTCTATGTAGTTCCACTCTCCTTGTTGTGTATTGGCTGTTCAATAAGCCCTCAGTTCTTATTCAGGAGAAATTACTCTTCATGTAGGTATAGATTCAATGTACCCATGAAAGGAGGTGAATTCAGAGTCTTCCTATGCCATCATCTTGTATCCTCTCTCATATTTGAAGGACCATTTTGTTGGATATAGAATTCTCAGTTGCCAGTTATTTTTCTCTCAACACTTTAAATGTATCATCCCATTGCCTTCTGGACTCCAAGGTGGTTGCTGAGAAATCTGCTCGTCGTTGTCCTCTTGGGGACTTCTTGTATATAAGGAGTCACTTTTCTCTTACTGCTCTCAGGATTCTATGTCTTTTGACAGTTTGATTATAATGTGTCTTGGTGTGGGTTTCTTTGGGTTAATCCTTCTTGGAATTCTTTCAGTGTTTGGATTAAAAAAAAGATTAATTTAGAGGGGAGAGGGGCAGAGGGAGAGGGAGAGAGAATCTCAAGCAGACTCCTCACTGAGTCTGACACAAGGCTTGATCTCACAACCCTGAGATCATGACCTGAGCCAACATCAAGAGTTGGATGCTTAACAGACTGAGTCATGCAGGTGCCCCAGCTTTTTGGATTTTTATATCCCTTTCTTTCCTCAAATTTGGGAAATGTCCAGCCATTATTTCTTCAAATAATTTCTTTGTCCCTTTTGTTCTCTCTTCTTCTGGGACTTTCATAATGTATATATATTGATCTGCTTGATGGTTTCTCTTAAGTTCCTTAGGCTCTGTTCTCTTGATTCTTTTTCTTTTTGTTCTTCAGATTCAATAATTGCAAATAACCTGTCTTCAAGTATGCTGATTTTTTCTTCTGCCTGTTTAAGTCTTCTTGAGTCTCCTTGACCTCCTCTAATGAATTTTTCAATTTAATTATTGTATTTTTAGCTCCAGGATTTCTGATTGGTTAATTTTTAAAAGTTTGTTTGACATATAATTGACATACAATGTTATATTAATTTCAGTGTATGGCATAGTGATTCAACAGTTCAATATACGACACCATGATAAGTGTGATCACCATACAACATTAATACAACATTTTATATTTCCTATTCTGTACTTTCCATCTCCTTGACTTCTTCATTTTATAACTGCAAATTTGTCCCTCTTAATTCACTTTACCTATTTCTCCCACCCCCAGCCCCTTCCCCTCTGGCAACCACCAGTTCTCTGTATTAATGGAGTGCATTTCTATTTTTTGTTTGTTTGTTCATTTGTTTTTTAGATTCCATATATAAGTGAAACAATATATTTTTATTTCTCTGACTTATTTCACTTGGCATAACACCCATTAGGTCCATTCATATCCCAAAGACATACAAGTGGCCAATAAGCACATGAAAAGATGTTCAACATCATTGATCATTAGGGATAGGCAAATTAAAACCACAATGAGATAACACTTCAAAAAAAAAAAGAAAAAGAAAAAGAAAAACAATAACAAATGTTGGAGAAGATATGGGGAAATTGGAACAGTTATATATTGCTGGTGGGGATGTCAAATGGTACAACTGCTTTGCAAAGACAATTTGGTAGTTCCTTAAAAAGTTAAACACATTTACATATGACTCAGCAATTCTACTCCTAGATAATACCCAAGAGAATTAGAAACATATGTTTAACAAAACACATAAATATATTATGTGCACAGCAGCATTATTCATAATAGCCAAAAAGTAGAAACAACCCAAATGTCCAACCACTGATGAATGAAAAAATGTGGAATATCCATACAATGGAATATTATTCAGCCATAAGGAGTAATGAAGCACTGATATGTGTTACAACGTCTATTAACCTTGTAAACATTATTCTATGTGAAAGAAGCCAGACACAAAAGGCTTTATATTGTATGATTCTATTTATATAATATATCAAATGTAGGCAGATCTGTAGAAACAAAGTAGATTAGTGGCTGCTCAGGGCTGGGGGTAGGAAGTGACAGCAAATGAGAATGTTTTTTTTTGGCAGGGGAAAGTGATGATGAAATGTTCTGGAATTATAAATGCTTTTTAAAATTGCAGTATAATTGACATATAATATGTTAGTTTCAGGTGCACAACATAGTGATTTGATAATTATATACATTATGAAATGCTAACTATGATAAGTGTGGTTACCATCTATTACCATACAAACTGACTATATTATTGATTATATTCCTTATGACTTATTTATTGAAATTTTCTGGAATTAGATAGTGATGATGATTGAATCACAATGTGAATATACTAGAAATCACTGAATTGTACACTTTAAGATGGTTAAAATTGTGAATTTTATTTTATGTGAATTTTATCTAAAAAAAGAAATGATGTCTGAAGACTGTCTATTGAACATAGTCTGCACTTGCAACCTGGTTACTTTTTTCCCCTTTGGCCATTGGATGACTTGTTGAGCCATCTGTTGTGACAGTGTCTGCTCTGTAGCATTTAAGACTCTGGACATGTTGTACCTGCCAACACTAGTGCAGATAATTGGGAGGAACAAAATGACTTTTTTTTTTTCAGTGTTATGATATAGTGATTCAGCAATTCTGTATGTTACTCATTGCTCATCATAATAAGTCTACTCTTAATCCTCTTCACCTATTTCACCCATCACCCCACCCACCTCCACTCTGGTAAACACCAGTGTGTTCTCTATATTTAAGAGTCTGGTTTTTTATTTGTGTCTTTTTTCCTTTGTTTGTTTTGTTTCTTAAATTCCACATGGGTGGATCTATTCTGGAGAATGTTCCATGTGCACTTGAAAAGAATGTGTATTCTGCTGTTTGATGATGGAATGTTCTGAATTTATCTGTTAAATCTATCTAGTCCAGTTGATTTTCTGTTTGGATGATATGTCCATTGATGTAAGTGGGGTATTAGAGTCTCCTATTATTGTATTATTATTGATTACTTCCTTTATGTTATTAACTGCTTTAAGTATTTGGGTGTTCCCATGTTGGGTCCATTAATATTTACAATTTTTATATCTTCTTGTTGGATTGTTCTGTTTATGATTATGTAGTGTCCTTCTTTGTCTCCTGTTACCATCTTTGTTTTCAAGTCTATTTGTCTGATATGAGTATTGCTACCCTGGCTTTCTTTTCACACCCATTTGCGTGATAAACCTTCTCTATCCCTTCACTTTCAATTTGCATGCATCTTTATGTCTTGAAATGAGTCTCTTGTAGACAGCATATAGATGGGTCTTATTTTTTATATCCATTTCGTCACCCTATGTCTTTTGGTTGGAGCATTTAGTCCATTTATATTCAAGGTAATTATTGATAGCTATGTACTTACTGCCATTTTGTTCCTTGTTTTTTGGTTATTTTGTAGTTTTTTTTTCTGTTCCTCTCTTCTGTTGCTCTCTTGTCTCATGATTAGTTGGCTTTCTTTAGAGATATACTTGGATTCCTTTTTCTTTAATTTTTGCATATATATTACTGTTTTTTGATTTGTGGTTACCATTTTGTTTGTATATAATGTCTTCTCCTTATAGTAGTCTATAGTAAGTTGATGGTCACTTAAGTTTGAACCCATTTTTACTCATCTCCCCCCATGTTTTAGGTATATGGTGTCATACTTACAAACCTTTATTTTGTGAGTTTTTTGACTGATTTTTATTGGTATACTTATTTTTTACTGCTTTTGGGCTATTTAATTTCCTTACTTTTGTTTATGGTCTCTCCTTTCCATCCAAAGAGTCCCTTTTAACATTTCTTGCAGGGCTGGTTTGGTGGTCATGAATTCCTTTAATTTTTGTTTATCTGGGAAAATCTTTATCTCTCCTTCTATTCTGAATATTCTGAATGATAGCTTTGCTGGATAGAGTATTCTTGGCTGTATATATATATTTTTCCTTTCAGCACTTTGAATATACCATGTACTCCCTTCTGGCCTGTAAAGTTTCTGATGAAAATCCGCTGATAGCCTTATGGGGTTTCGCTTGTATGTAACTGTCTTCTTTTCTCTTATTGCTTTTAAAATTCCTCTCTTTATCACTACTTTTTGCCATTTTAATTACTATATATTTTGCTGTGGACCTCCTTGTGTTGATTTTTGGGGGGATCTCTGTGCCTTCTGGATCCGGATTTCTGTTTCCTCCTCAGATTTGGGAAGTTTTCAGCTATTATTTCTTCATATAAATTTTCTGACCCTCCCCCCTTTTTTCTCTTCCCCTTCTGGGATCCCTATATTATGAATGTTATTACCCTTGATGGTGTTGCCAAGTTCATTAAGTGTATTCTCATCTTGCATAATTTTTTTCCCTCTCATCTGCTCAGCTTGATTACTTTCCATTAGTCTGCCCTCTAGGTTGCTGCTTCATTCTTCTGCTTCCTTTAGCCTACTATTTATTCCATCTAGTATACTTCTAATTTCATTTATTGTGTTCTTCATCTCTGATTAGTTCTTTTTTATCTCTTTGTTAAGGGTATCACTATGTCTGCCACTCTTCTCAAGTCCAGTGACTATTTTTATGATCACTACTTTAAATTCTCTATCAGGCATAGTGCTGATTTCCATTTTACTTAGGTCTCTTGCTGTGATTTTGTCCTGTTTTTTCATTTGGGACATAGTCCTCTGTCTCCTCATTTTGTGTCTAACTCTCTGTGTTTGTTTCTCTGTGTTAGGAATGTCATCTACATCACCTGTTCTTGAAAATAGTGTCTTTATGAAGAAGAGGTCCTGTAGTGCCCTGAAGTGCAGTGTCCCTGTTCACCAGAACCTGGAACTTGAAGGGTGTCTCCTCTGTGTGATGCATGTACCCTGCTGTTATAGCTGAGCCACTTTCTCCTTCAGTCCAGTCATCTGCAGTGGCTCTTTCTGCCAGTTGTGGGCAGTGTTTGGTCCCTCTGGTGTTAATGGGCCCCTCTGGGGATGTCTTGGGCTTGAGTTGAGTCAGACCAGGCATTTTCCAGAGATGCAGTAGCACCAAACTGCAGGGCACTTTCTCTGTTTTGTCCCCTGAGAAGCTTTCACTGGTGGGTGGGGCCTGCAGTCAGACCAGTTGACTGCCTCCAGCACACTGCTGGGACCACAGTCTGACTGGTGTGTGTGGTTATCTTTCTCTCTTTCTGGGACAGGAGTCACTTTGGAGTGGTGGTGCTGGCCCCTTTTAGGGCTGCTTCCACACTTCCAGGCTTGTGGCACTGCTTTGGATGGGTTCTGGCCCAGAGCATTTTGGAGCGAGCAGATCCATGATATTTGGGGGGTGGGGGGCGGTGTGGTGGCCATGGCATTAGCAAACTTTGCATGCCACAGCTTCTCTGTGGGAGTGGCCTTGCAGCACCAGGACTGAGGCAAGTCTGTCTGGTGGGGGTGGATCTGTCAAAGTGTGACCTGGAGGGATGGAGTGGCAGGAAGCTGTGTTAGCCAGTTAGGTAGCAAGTGTTGGCACATTGCTGGTTCCCACAGGTAGACATATGTTTATGCTGGGGGCTGGGTAGGGAGGGAAATGGCGCCTGCTAGCTTCTTCATTCCTGGAGACAACTCCCAGTCATCTCTCTCCCTCCAGTACATGCTCTGAGATTATTAAGTAACTCTCCCTACTGTATGCCCTAGGCATTTTTTAAACTGCTGCTTCTACACTGTATCTCCATGACACTGTTGTGCTGCCTCTTTAAGGGTGGGAACTCTGTTTCCTCTTGCCCTTCTGGTTCTCCCAGAGTTGAGCCTGCTGATTTTTAAAATTCCAGGTTTTAAGTCCAGCTGGTGTAAAAACTCATGAATCTTGTAGAAACTTGTAAAAACTCATGAATCATGGCCCCTCTGGTTTTCAAAGCCAAGTGTTATCAGATTCATCTTCCCCATGCAGGCTCCCAGTGTGAGGGTCTGTTTCTCTCCCTTCTCCATGCCTACAGTGTCTCTCCCTCCTGGGGATGGTCTGCAGGTCCATTTAGCTCCTGACTCTATTTCCACTTTGCCTATCCTCTTCGATGTGGCCTTTTTACATCTCTACTCAATTGTGGAGTTTGTTCTGCCAGTCTTTGGGTTGTTGTCTGGGTTTTACACTGAAGTGAGTGTTTATCTCATTGTATCCATGGGACAAGGTGATCTTAGTGTCCTTGTACTCTGTCATATTCCCCAGAACCATACTGTTTTGACCACTACAGCTTTGTAGTATATCTTGAAATCTGGGATTATGATACTCCCAGCTTTGTTTTTCTTTCTCAAGATTGCTTTGGCTATTTTGTGGTTCTATACAAATTTTAGGATTATTTGTTCTAGTTCTGTGAAAAATGCCCTTGGTATTTTGATAGGGATTGCGTTAAATCTATAGATTGCTTTAGATAGTATGGACATTTTAACAGTATTAGTTCTTCAAATCCAAAAGCATGGAATATTTTTCCATTTGCTTGTGTTGTCTCTGTTTTCTTTCATCAGTGTTTTAGAGTTTTCAGAGTATAGGTCATTCATTTCCTTGGTTAAGTTTATTTCTAGGTATTTTATTATTTTTGGTGCAATTGTAAATAGGATTGTTTCTTAATTTCTCTTTCAGCTACTTTACTCTTAGTGTATAGAAATGCAACAGATTTCTGTATATTGATTTTGTATCCTGTGACTTTACTCAAATTGTTTATCAGTTCTAGTAGCTTTTTTAGTATAGTTTTTAGGGTTTTCTATATATAATCTCATGTCATCTACAAGTAGTGAAAGTATTACTTCTTACCAATTTGGATACCACTATTAGTTTTTACAGTGGATCTTGAAGCCAAGGGCCTACATTTAGAAACCCAGGTATGGAAAACACTGGGAGAAATTTCCAATTTATGGGTAGCCAGTTGCTGATCCATTTGGAGAGAGAAAGCAATAGGTATGTGGTCTCTCCTCAACTCTCCACTTTCACGTGGTGTAAAATAATGTACACTGGGCTCAGATGTCTTACCTTTTGATGGTATTAGTACAGGGCAATGGCTATGTGAGGAATATTTGTTCATGAGATTCATGATGGTGCTAATCCTACCTCAGTCATAATGGGGAACCAGTTCCTTATAATTGATGTGTTACTGCAGTATTTGTAATAATTGATGAAAAACTCCTACTGTTTGGCAAGTTTAAGGCAGGTTTTATTTGATCAAGAGAGGCTTATTTTTTTTAAAAAGTCATAAAAAAGAATGAGATCTTGCCATTTGCAACAACATGGATGGATCTAGAAGGTATAATGCTAAGTGAAATAAATCAGAGAAAGACAAATACCATATGATTTCACTCATGTGGAATTTAAGAAACAAAGCAAATGAACAAAGAAAAAATAAAAGAGACAAATGAACATCAGACTCTTAAATACAGTGAATAAGCTGGTGATTGCCAGAGGGGAGGTGGGGGGATGGGTGAAATAGGTGAAGGGGATTAAGAGTACACTTATTTTATTATTAAATATATATATAAATATATTATATATAAATATAAATAAAATATATTATTATATTTTACATGTGAAACTAATATAACACTGTTAACTATACTTCAATAAAAAATTAAAAAAACATCATGACACTTTCTTCTTCCTTTTCTAATTTCTTGTTTTGATTTTCCTCAGATACAGAGGAAAGAGGAAAAGAACTAAGAAAACATGACTGTGATCATAAAAAGTCAGTTGTGTTTTTCCACCCTGCCAATGAGCTGGTCTAGCAAACTGCCTGGGTACTGTTTATGCAGCAGAAATACCAGGGTCTTTTTCTCCTTGATGATTACATTAGACTGACCCCTGGTGGCCTCTGTGTCTGACACAAAGACATTCTATAGGTTCTTATGGCTGGTTCTCCCAGCCCTGTCCGTTTCTATCAACTAGTTCAGTGGGATTTCCTCATGCCCTGGGTTTGCTGTCACAGGATGTTCTGACAGAGAGGGACTATGGCAAGGGATTTCCTCATGAAGATATTTTCAATATCCAGTATGTTCTCTCCCAAGTTCATGACACTTCTAAAATGAATGTTTGATTCCAATTTTATAAAATGTACAGATTTGTAGAACTGTAAGGCCAGGGGTGCCTAAGTGGCTCAGTCGGTTGAGCATCCGTCTTCCACTCAGGTCATGAGCTCAGGGTCCTGGGATCAAGCCCCATGTCGGGCTCCCTGCTCAGCAGAGAGTGCTTCTCCCTCTCCCTCTGCCTCTCCCTGTTTGTGCTCCCTCAAATAAATAAATAAAATCTTAAAAAAAAAAAAAGGGACTGTAAAGCCAGATTTTATTTTCTATGAATTGCTTCATACAACATTTCTCCTGAAAATAGAACCACAGATTCTCATCCCCCCTACATCCAGGAGACCATGAGAATACACTGATCGTGATCTCATTTGTTCTTGTTATGGTGACTGATATGTCTCTGATGGTTTAGTTGGGGAGTACATTTGTAGAGGAAGTACTGCTTATGGTGACTGTACACTTCCTGTTAAATGCAGGAGGCTAGAGGAGAATGTGCAGTAGCCCGCCTTTGGGGGGGGGTGGTGAGGAAAGGGGGATGGAGTTAGGGTGGAGGTGGGGAGGTGCTTTTCTCAAAGGGATAGTTATGGGGCAAGGAGAAGGGGATGATAAAAGACAGTGGGTCTTTCTCAGCAGCAGCAAACCATGCTGCCCTGGGGTTCTGGGTGGGCAATGCACTGTCAAGAGCTCAGGTCTGCGGATGTTTCCAGTATCGGCAGTAAAGGCATGCCTGCTAGCACAAGTTCGGAAGTGAGAGGGTGACTTAGGGTAGAAGAATTAAGTCACCAAAGGATACTGGGTGTGTTAAAATTTGCAAGCCCACACCATACTGGCTAACTGGAAAAGAAGGTGGAAGTTTGTGGGCTTAGAAAGCTGATGCAGCCTCTTCTCTCCGGGGGGTGGGGGTGGGGGTGGGGGAGTGGTGGGGTGGGGGAAGAAGGGTATGGGCCAGGAGGATCCTTCAGGCTATGGTAGACATTCTATCCAAACCCAGTTCCTCTAAGAAACTTGCCCTGGGTGTGCTGTCACAGGGTGTTCTGACAGGGACTATGGCAAGGGCCATCCAGTGTCTGCTGTCAACCCAGGTGTGTGGTGAAGGGTGGGCAAGTGCAGGGGGCAGGGCCAAGTGATGTGGCAAAGAGCTCAGGGTGCCCCAGGTCTGTGGCCCATTCCCCCTGCCAATATGAGTTTAATCACCTGGGAAGGTTTGCATTTCAAAGGCTTAGCACTTGACATGCCCTTGGAATAATTTATCACAGTGACCAATAAGAATAGGAAATGCTGCCATTTACACATTTATTTTGAAAAATGTTGTTGAGATATAATTGACATAAAACTTATTAGTTTCAGGTATACAACATAATGTTTTGATATTTGTATATATTACACAATGATCACAGTAAGTCTAGTTAATATCCATCACCAGATAGTTAAAACATTGTTTTCATCTTATAATGTGAACTTTTAAGATTTGTGTTCTCAGCCACTTTCAGATATATAATACAGTATTATTTACTATAGTCACCATGTTGTATGTCACATCCCATGACCCGCTTCATCCATTTCACCTTCCACCCCCAAACACCAATTGATTCTCTGTATCTATGAGTTTGATTTTTTCCTTTATTTAAAATTTTTAAAAATTATTTTTCCTCAAGTATAATTAACATATTAGTTTCAGGTAAAAAATAAGGATTTAACAGTTCTATACATTTCTCAATGCTCACCAATAAGTATACTCTTAACCTCCTTTATATCACTTATCCTGACTCCAACCTCCCCTCTGGCAACCACCAGTGTTTTCTCCATATTTAAGAGACTGTCTTCCTTTTTGTCTCTTTTTTCTTTGTTTTGTTTCTTAAATTCCACATATGAGTGAAATCATGTGGAATTTGTCTTTCTCTGACTGACTTCTGTTAGTATTATACCTTCTATGTCCATCCGTCCGTCTGTCCATCCATCCATCCATCCATCCATCCATCCATCCATCCATCCATGTTGTTGCAAATGGCAAGATTTCCTTCTTTTTATGGCTGAGTAATATTCCATTGTGTGTGTATATATAATACATATTACATCTTCTTTATCCATTCATCTATTAATGGACACTAGGATTGCTTTCATATCTTGGGTATTATAAATAATGCTGCAATAAACATAGCAGTGCATATAGCTTTTTGAATTAATGTTTTCCCTTTCTTTGGGTAAATACCTAGTAGTATTACTACTAGAATTACTGGATCCATATGGTAATTCTATTTTTAATTTTTCCCACAATTTATATCCCCACCAACAGGGCATGAGGGTTCCCTTTTATCCACATCCTTGCCAATACTTATTATTTCCTATGTTTTTTATTTTACCCATTCTGACAGGTGTAAAGTGATATAATATGTATTGTGGTTTTATTTTGTATTTGCTTGATGCTTAGTGATGGTGAACATCTTTTCAAGTGTCTGTTGGCCATGTGTAATGTCTTCTTTAGAAAAATGTTCATGTCTTCTGCCTACTTTAAAATTAGATTATTTGTTTTTTTTGGTGTTGAGTTGTGTAAGTTCTTTATATATTTTGGATACTAACCTCTTATCAGTATGTCATTTGCAAATATCTTCTCCCATTCCATAGGTTGCCTTTTAGTTTTGTTGTTTGTTCCTTCACTGAGCAAAAGCTTTTTATTTTGGTGTAGTCCCAGTAGTTTAATTTTGCTTTTATTTCCCTTGCCTGAGGAGACATATCTAGAAAAATGTTTCTATGGTTGATGTAAAAAAATTACTGCCTGTGTTTTATTCTAGGAATTTTATGGTCTCAGGTCTTGGATTTAGGTCTTTAATCCATTTTTAATTTGTTTTTGTGTACAACATAAGAAAATGGTCCAGTTTCATTTTTTTGTATGTAGTTGTCCAGTTTTCCCAACACCATTTATTGAAGAGACTCTTCCCCATTGCATATTATTGCTTCCTTTGTTATCGATTAATTAACCTTATAAGTGTGGGTTTGTTTCTGGACTCTCTAGTCTATTCCATTGATCTATGTGCCAGTGCTACACTTTTATTTACTACAGCTTTGTAGTATGTATTGAAATCTGGGATTGTGATACCTCCAGCTTTGTTGTTATTTCTCAAGATTACTTTGGCTATTTGGGGTCTTTTGTGGTTCCATACAAATTTTAGGATTGTTTGTCTAGTCCTGTGAAAACTATTGGTATTTTGATAGGGATTGCATTAAATTTGTAGTTTGCTTTGGGCAGTATGGATATTTATACAATATTCTTTCCTCCAATCCATGAGCATGGTATGTCTTTCCATTTGTTTGTATCATCTTGGATTTCTTTCATCAGTGTTTTATAGTTTTTGGAGTACAGGTCTTTCACCTCCTTGGTTAAATTTATTCCTAGGCATTTTTATTGTTTTTTGGTGCTATTGTAAATAGGATTGCTTTCTTAATTTCTCTTTCTGCTACTTCATTATCAGTGTATTGAAATGCAAGGGATTTCTGTATATTAATTTTGTATCCTGCAACTTTACTGAATTCATTTATCAGTTCTAGTAGTTTTTTGGTGGAGTCTTTCAGGTTTTCTCTATATAGTATCATGTCATCTGCAAATAGTGAAAGTTTTACTTTCTTATCAATTTGGGTGTCTTTTATCCCTTTTTTTGGTCTAATTTTTGTGGCTAGGACTTTCAGTATATCTTGAATAAAAGTGGCGAGAGTGGACATTCTTGTCTTATTCCTGATCTTGGGGAAAAGCTTGCAATTTTTTCGCCATTGAGTATGATGTTAGCTGAGGGTTTTTCATATCTGGCCTTTATTAAGTTGAGGTATGTTCCCTCTAAACCTACTTTGTTGAGAGTTTTTATCATGAATGGATGTTGTACTTTGTTAAGTGCTTTTTCTGCATCTGTCAAGATGATCGTATGCTTTTTATCCTTTCTCTTGTAAATGTGACATATCACATTGGTTGATTTGTGAATATTGGACCACGTTTGCATCCCTGGGATAACTCCCACTTGATCATGGTGAATGATTTTTTAAATGTATTGTTGGATATAGTTTGCTCATATTTTGTTGAAGATCTTTGCATCTATGTTCATCAGATATTGGTCTATAGTTCTTTTTCTGTGTAGTGTCTTTATTTGGCTTTGGTATCAGGGTCATACTGATACTGTAGAATGAATTTGGAAGCTTCCTTTTCTATTGTTTGGAGTAGTTTGAGAGGAATAGGTATTAACTCTTTTTTAAATGTTTGGTAGAATTCACCTGTGAAGCTCTCTGGTCCAGGACTTTTATTCTTTGGGAATTTTTTCATTACTGATTCAAATTTATTGCTAGAATCATCTGTTCAAATTTTCTATTTCTTCCTGATTGAGTTTTGGAAGGTTATATGTTTCTAGGAATTCATCCATTTTTTTCTAGGTTGTTCAATTTGTCGGCATATTTTTCATAATATTGTCTTATCCTCATTTGTGTTTTTGTGGTGTCAGTTGTTATTTCTCCTTTTCTGATTCTGAGTCCTCCCTCCTCCCCTCTCCACCATGAGTCCAGCTATAGGTTTATCAATTTTGTTGATATTTTTCAAAGAACCATCTTCTCATTTCATTGATCTGTTCTATTTTTTTTAAAATTCTCTTTCATTTATTTCTGCTCTAATATTTATTATTTTCTTCCCTCTACTGGCTTTGGGCTTTGTACTACTATTTTCTACCTCCTTTAGGTGTAATGTTAGTTTTTTTTTTTTTTTTTTTACAATTTCCTTGCTTCTTGAGGTAGGGCCATATTGTTATAATCTTCCCTCATAGAAAAGCTTTTGCTACATTCCAAAGATTTTGAGCCATTGTTTTCATTTTCATTTGTCTCCATGTATTTTTTTGATTTCCTCTTTGATTTCTTAGTTGACTCATTCACTGTTTAGTAGCATGTTATTTAGCTTCCATGTATTTGTGTTCTTTCTAGGTATTTTTTTGTAATTGATTTCTAATTTCGTACCATTGTGGTCAGAAAAGGTGCATGATATTTGATATAGTCTTTATGAATTTATTGAGACTTGTTTTGTGTCCTAACATATGATCTATTCTGAGGTACCATGTGCACATGAAAAGAATGTGTATTCCACTGTTTTTGGGTGGAATGTTCTGAATATATCTGTCAGGTCTATTTGGTCCAATGTGTCATTCCAAGCCACTGTTTCCTTGTTGACTTTGTCTGGATGATCTATCCATTGATGTAAGTGGGGTGTTAAAGTCTTCTATTATTGTATTATTGTCAATTTCTTCCTTTATGTCTGTTAATAGTTGCTTTATGTATTTGGGTGCTTCCATAGTGGGTGCATAAATATTTTTAATTGTTGTATCTTCGTGTTAGATTATTCCCTTTATTGTTACATAGTGTTCTTCTTTGTCTTTTGTTACAGTTTTTGTTTTAGAGTCTATTTTCTCTGATATAATTATTGTTACCCAGCTTTCTTTTCACATCGTTTGCATGGTAATTGTTTTTCCATCTTTTCACTTTAATCTGCATGTGTCTTTTGGTCTGAAGGAAGCATATAGATGGGTTTTCCTTTTTTATTCACTCAGTCACTCTGTGTCTTTTGACTGGAACATTTAGGCCTTTATATTCAAAGTAATTATTGATAGTTATGTATTGACATTTTATTACCTGTTTTACAATTGTTTTTGTAGTTCTTCTTTGTTCCTTCTCTTTCTTCTTTGTGGTTTGATGGCTTTCTTTAGTATTATGCTTGGATTCCTTTTTTCTTTATTTTTTATTTTTTTGTATCACAGGTTTTTGATTTGTGGTTACCTTTAGGTTCATATATATCATCTTATGCATATAGCAGTCTATATAAAGTTGATGGTTAAGTTTGAATCTGTTCTAAAAGCACTAATTTTTATTCCCTTAATCCGTGTTTTTTGTATATAATATCATACTTTATATCCTCTTGTGAACCCCTCTTGTGAATCCCTTGACTTATAGATATAACTTTTACTGTTTTTGTGCTTTAACCTCTGTATTGGTTTTATAAATGGTTAATCTGCTACTTTTATTATGTTTGCATTTACCTATGAATATTTTTCCTTTCATAATTTTTTTTTTTTTTTTTTTTTTTTTTTTACTGATTACAGTCTTTTCTTTCCACCTAAAGAATTCCCTTTAACATTTATTGTAAGGCTGGTTTAGTGGTGATGAACTCCTTTAACTTTGTAAACTCCTAAACTTGTCTGGGAAACATCCTCTCTTCTATTCTGAATGATACCCTTGCTGGTACTGTATTTTTTGGTTGCAGGTTTTTTCCTTTCAGTACTTTGAATATATCATGTCACTCCCTTCTGGTTGCAAAATTTATGCTGAATAATGAGCTGATTGCTTTATGCTTTTATGTAACTGTTTTCTCTTACTGCTTTAAAAATTCTCTATCACTACTTTTTTTTATTTTCAAATTTTTATTTAAATTCTAGTTAGTTATCATACAGTGCAATATTGGTTTTAGGAGTAGAATTCAGTGATTCATCACTTATGACACCCAGTGCTCATCATAACAAGTGTCCTTCATAATACCCATCACCCATCTAGCCCATCCCTCATCCACCTCCCTCTATCAACCCTCAGTTTGTTCTCTCCATTTTAATTATTATGTATATTGGTGTGGACCTCCTTGGGTAGATTTTGTTGGGGCTCTCTGTGCCTCCTAGGTCTCAATGTCTGTTTCTTCCTAAGATTAGGAACTTTTTCAGCTATTATTTCTTCAAATAAATTTTATGTCCCCTTTTTTCTCTCTTCTCCTTCTGGGATTCCTATAATGATAATGTTATGCTTGATGATGTCATTGAGTTCCCTTAAACTAATCTCATTTTTTCTTCTTTTTTCTTTTTGCTGTTTGGCTTAGTTGCCTTCCATCACTGTCTTCCCACTCACTGGTCCATTCTTCTGCTTTTTCTAATGTTATTGATTCTGTTCTAGGGCATTTTAAATTTCAGTTGAGTTTTCCATCTCTTATTGGTTCTTCTTAAAAATATTTTATATCTCTTTGTTGAATGTCTCACTAAGACCCTTCACTCTTTTCTGAAGTCCAGTAAGTATTTTTATGACCCTTATTTTGAATTCTTTATTAAGTATATTGCTTATCTTTGTTTCATTTAGCTTTTTTGCTCTGATTTTGTCTTGTTCTTTTATTCAGGACATATTTCCCTGTCTCATGTTTCTAACTCTTTGTGTTTGTTTCTATGTATTAGAAAAATCAGTTACATCTCCTGACAGTTACACTCCTGACAGTAGTGACCTTAAGAAGAAGAGGTCCTGTTGTGTCCTGTAGTGCAAAGTCCTCTGTTCACTAGAACCAGGTGCTTCAGCAGTGTCTCCTATTTAGGTTGCATGCACCCTACTCTTGTGGCTAGGCTGTGTTTTCTTTCAATCCAGTTGGCTGCAATGGCCCACTTTGCCTGTTGTGGGCATGATTTGGTCCTTATGCTCTTAAGGGACAATCTGGATCTGCTGTGGGCTTATAGTTGGGCAGGTTCAGCAGTGAGACCAGATGCCTGCCCTCAGCCTGTATCCTGTGGCAGTAGTTACACTGGACTGCAAGGTACTCTTCCTCCATTGTCACCTGAGAGGATTTTTCTGGTGAGCAGGGCCTACAGTTAAACCAGATGCTTTCCCCCAATCCACCTGCTGGGCCTGCAGTGACCCTGAACGGCAGATGTCTCTCCATGTGCTGCTCCTAAGAGATTTTTGTTGGTGGGTGGGGGCAGCAGGCAGACCAGATGTCTGTCCTCAGTCCATCTGCTGGGGCTGTAGTTGAACTGGTGTGTGTGGTTATCTTCCCCTCTTCCCAGGGCAGGAGTCACTTTGGAGTGATACCAGCCCCTTCCCAGGCTGCTTGCAGGGTGTGTTGCAACAGAAACTACTTTGGAGGGATGCCTTTGGAGGGGGCAGGTTAGATGGGGCAGATCTGCAGAAGAACTTGGGGGCAGGGTGGATGTTGTTAGCAAGGTAGGCACAGAGTGTTCTCGAGGGTTCCTTTAAGTGTCTGGCTATCTAGGTTTGTGTGTGTGTGTGTGTGTGTGTGTGTGTGTGTGTGTG